>NW_027412663.1:0-32318 GCF_025532065.1 Leptinotarsa decemlineata
AGATAGGAAATCCAAATTGGGGGAAAAGACTATTTTCGTCGATTCCCATCGTTCTAGATATTTTCGGGCTTATTGCATTGTCTTCATAAAAGGCTTTCGAGTGGATCGAGCTATTTGTTGATGTTTGTTCTGAGGACACACTCAAGGGCTGTTATTGTTATTCGAAGGGACTGAAATAACGAACTGAATTTCATTTGTCAAAACCATGGTCACCAAGAAAAGTTTTGACGCTCACCAAATACACTATACACACAAATAAAATCATAAATTAGAATAAATTGAAAGGGGTTCATTTTTATTTGAAACAATATGAGAATCCAAAAAAGAAAGGAAAGAAGCGATAGATTTCGAAAAATTAACTATATATATACAAAGACGTGTAGATCATGCAAAGAAGTAAGTTTCAGACACAAACTGGAAAAAAAACCCTCTCGAAATAAATACTTCATATGAACGCTGAATTATTCAGATATAATTAACCGGATTGCTGCACAAAAATTAATCTCTCCTAAAATATACCCCTGTCAATTCGATTATCAATTAAATAAGCCATTGAATGTCATTAGTTAGGTACTGTCATCAATGACAATGAGTAGATTAAACTCATTCGTTACATAAAGTCGTTATTTATCGTACAAAACCATCAATTTAAAAAAAATATTTTCTGCTATGTCAAGGATCCTATTCGTGATTGCTGTAAGAGAATGTTTCTTACATGACCGTAGTTCTGGAAGTTGGGATGAATATTTGTGAGTAACTTAAATAGTGCATGTCTATAATGTCCCCCCTTTTTATTTCTTGAACGGATCAACTTAATAATTGAAATTTGGGATAATGGCGACTGGACGCCATCTCGAAAAAAAATTAAATGGAAACGGAGGTCTTGTAACGCATATTTTTGAAGCTCCTGACAAATGCTTCACAACCCTAGAATTTAATGTCGATATTTTCAACTACAACAAAATGGCGGAACTTTTAATAATTGCCTGAAAACATTAACATTTAACTACATAATATATGTAAAAAGTTTGGGGTCATTCAGAAGAAGGTCGAAATGGTTGCCTTGAACTTCTTGACATATGAACATCCCATCCGATATTTCACACCAAACATTTTCGAACATAATAACGTCAATATCTCTACAAATATTTATTATTCTCTGCCGTATATACAATATTGAAGAAGTTCAGTTTCGTACACCTTTTGCTTCAATTAGCCCCATAAAAAAAGTCCATAGGTGCAAATCTAGCGAGCGGGCTGGCTATTCTGTAGACGTCGACGGCCAGTCCAACGACCGGAGAAAGTAGTATCCAACTAGTTTCTTACTTGTTCTGGAGTAATGTGGTGGTGCTCCATATTTTTGGAATACATTATCAATATCGAAATTCATAGGATTCGCTTCGACGATTTCAGTGATGAGAGGATCAACGGTAGTTTCCAGCATATTCAAATACAGTTCCCCTGTTACATTTTGATCAATAAATAAGGTTTTCTACAATATGGTTTCCCAATATTGACGGATTGTTGACGTGGTGCCTTTCTACTAGAAAAACAGAAAACTAAACGCGAATATTATAAGTAGAGTATTTTCCAATACCAATTGGAACAGCAAAAAATAATATGCCGACATAAGCGTCGGCAGTGTGGAGTGTGGCAGTTTGCCTTGTTCAAGCATTCATGAATATTTCAAATTACTCGCTGAACTTGAACATGTAGGTCCTCATTGTCAAATTCCGGATCCCTGTCGATTGACACAGATTCCTCACAACTAAAGTTATCATTTGTTTCAAAAGTTCTCCAGAAAGCCATATCTATTGTTGACAAAAGAATTTGTATATTTAGATTCAGTATCAATTTGCTTCTCCTGAAGATGCTAACCTTGTTAGCGAAACGCGCGTCGAGTGCAAAAATATCAGTTTGGTGTTAGGGTAATTGATCTCAAGAAAAGTATTCAAAAATTGGTTTGCAAAACCACTCACTACCTTACCTAACCCCACGAACACACGGCACTGATGAAGAAATATTGTGAACGACAAAAAATTAGTATTCAGCCAGTCCAGCTAGCCGAGCCTTTACTCCTCAACTACATTTTGATAGCACGTTTACTAATTATCTGGGCGACTAGGGGCCACAGGCAAGAAATGTTTATGACTGTACTCATCTTTCTATTGCCGTTCCAATTGGGAATGGATAGACTATAACAATGGTTGATGTTCATAGTCGTACTGACATTTTTTTGTCATTTCTATAAACAAAACATAACTCAACAAACCATTATCGGTTGTTGGAATTGCCACATGGCAGATAAAAAGGAATATTACTAGAAATATCGATATTAATGTGTTTGTCTTCGGAAATTAATAATGTTTTGCCATTTTATAGTAGGTGAAGATATTGACTTCATATTCTAGGTTTTGAAGTATTTGTCTGGTGCTTCGAAATGATGTACCAGAAGACCCCCTTTCCATTTAACGTTTTTCACCAGATAGCGCCCAGTAGCCATCTTGAAATTTTCATCTGTCACTTTAGTGAAAATGATGAAAGTTGCAATAGAAAGTCCAGATATACTAGACACTGCACTTTCCAGAACCAAGGCTACGTGGATGGTTCAAACAAGTACTGTTATATAGTCCCCTCCCATTCACATAGCTCATTGCAGTTTTTTACCTTATTTTTCATCTTCGAAAAACCATTTTCTGTATTTTGGAATTTTATAAAAATATTCGAAGCATGTATTTGCAACTTTCCACCTCCACACAACTGACGTTCGTTTTCCCGATTATTCAACAATTATGAACCGCTGAAAATGAAATTCATTTGCTATGAAACTTCTAGAAAAAGGGGCGTTTTCTTCCGTCCCTACTTTAAGGATGAGAGTTTCCGATTACTATTTCTACATCGATTTTTCCTCTGTAGAAATTCCGAACATGAACAAAACGGAGATGAACACCATAACCATCATTGATCTTCTATGAAAAATAGTTTGAACGTGGCCAATCCATATTGACGGAAAGAAAATGAAGTTATTGCATGACGCAGTGGCGTGAACGGAATTTTCACAAGAGGTAGCGATGAGTGAATCGAATAAAGATAACTACTTTCAATAAATTGATGAATGTATCCGTTACTTTGTGGTAGGAGATCATAATGAAAAGAGAAATGAAAATTTCTATGTTTCTTACCACTTTTATTTGTAACTAACGTAACTGCAACAAACTTATACAGTTTCGTCCTACATGGCATTCGCAAACTTATACAACTTATTGTATAAGTTGGTTGCAGTAACGTTAGTTACAAATAAAAGTGGTGAGAAACATAGAAATGTTCATTTCTTTTTTCATGATAACTACTTTCTACATTGAATAGAATGTGAGAAGAGTTTTGTAATTACAGAGTGGCCAAAATGTCTAGGAACTGATTGAAATCAGTTTCAATCTGCTTTTTTATTAGAAGTTATTGAATTGGTCATGTCATCACTCTGGAAGTTGTCTGAAGGTCCCGATGGAATCCTGCTATTCTTGATTGAAAAATGCGTTTTTACCCTGGCGAAACTCATTTACATGATCATCAGAATTTCTCCGAAATTTTCATTTTTTCAGATTACCTAAAAAGCAGTTTTTGAAACCTATTTATAAAAGTAGGTCACGTAGAGACATAAGAAATTGTCAAACAGTTTGCAATCAATCTGAATTACCAAAAACTGTTTTCCTTCAACCAGCTGTCGTTAGATAGTCTAATAACGAAGAAAGCTATTTGGAGATTGTGGACATATAATCATAAATTAGCGATATGGATTCACTCATGATAGGAATACCAGTACAAATATGTTTATCCATCTACATTTTATAATAATAATAATAATAGCCTTCATTGCCCAATAGTTAAAAACCATTTACATAGTTAACTAAGTATCTTAAAAAAGTAATATCGATTCTTATAATCACAAAGTTACAATATAATAAAATGAAATGAAAAACTATACCAGAAAATAGAAAATTCTCCATGAAATACTGAGATGCAGTGCCAAAAATATATTCTAGGAAATCAAAATTGATATCACACAAATTTGAAATTGAATTGAAATCTTTTTAATTCTTCAGAACAACGATAAAAATAAAATAAAAACAACAATAAAAATTAATTGGCGCTCCGGGGCGACTTTATTGATTCCAGTGGCGCATTTGCTTTTTCAGCTGCAGGAAAACCCGAAAAAACCTGCAGCACCACATCATCTGAAGATCTTGATCTAACAATGTCCTCTCTCTTATAAATAAGAATGTAGGGTGTCTCCAGAGGCTCCAATAAATTCAATGCATCGCCAGAACACTTTGTGACACGACTATCGTCAAACTTAAACCAGTCCGTTTCTTCTTTCACCAAAGCGTAATAATGATCAATTTCAACGCCAGAACCACAGTGAACAATGACTGCATGAATATTATAATAGTGGTCTGCTAGGTTGAAATGTTCATCTATTTCGAACCTTCCAAAGAGTTTCTTGCTTCCGTTAGAGGTTGAGTCTTGTTTGAAAATCATCAGTGTTATTATTAGATTGACTGGAGCCTCAGCTATACTTGTTTCCTTATAACAGTCAGTTTGACTGTTTGACAATACAGTCGATCATCACCTGTTAAAAATTCCATTTTCAGATGATTTAACGATAAGCTTTTCACGGACTGGTTATTAGTCGTATAAGGAAAAACTAGATGAAGTTCCAAATGTTGCAAATGCTAAAGATAGGTGACTTGAGATACAAATTGGTTCTGGCCAGTCGGCTGTAAAAAATGTTTGTACTTCTAGTTCTAAAATGAGACACACAGAAATTTATAATAGATAACACCTCCATAGCATCCACATTGTTGTGCAGTAATTTATACAGAAAAATTATTCTAGAAAATTTTCTGCGTATTTCAAAACTTTCAATATTGAATGTTATGGTAAGAGATTCATATGAAATACCTCTATCAGGATAGATACCATAAGATTTGAAGTAAATGAACTTTAGGAAACGACGTTGAACTTTTTCAATTAATGTATTACAGCAATTATAGAATGGAGACCACAGAACAGAGCCATATTCTAATTTTGACCTTACGTCGGCTACATAAAGAGTCAACAGAGCAGATATGTTTAAAAAAGATCTACAATTGCGAACTATGAAGCCATAAACTCTCAATGCTTCACTTACTTTCGATCTAATGTGGTTGGAAAAAGACCAATCCTGATCAAAATATACACCAAGATCTTCAATTGACTTACTACTTTACATTTGGATGCATTGAAATATAGTTTGTTTACTTCACACCAAGTCTGTATATTTTCTAACTGTCATTGCAATGTATTACAGTCTTCGATAGTTTCGACAGTAAATATATTTCCAAATTATCTGCAAAAAATAACTTATTACAATCGACATAATTACTGAGGTCATTAATAAATAATAAGAACAAAAGTGATCCGAGATTTGACTCCTGAGGTACTCCAGATGAAGGATTGTAATAAAAAGAATAAATATACCAAACCGTTATTTCAACACTTCGACAAGTGTTTTGATCATCAAGTGATCATCTCCAAGAGGAAGATCAAACTAAACACACTTACAATGTTTAAACCATAGATAGATACCTGTTCTAGGTACTTACGCCTTGAGTGTCTTAAATTAATTTTACAGTATTGCCTTATCTACTAGTCTTAAATTAATTTTACAATGTGTCCTTACGCAATAGTAAGTAATATTATTTTTACAAGCTGATAATGACAAAGAAAGAAAATATTTCAATTATTTTTTCTTACATTCTTGACAGATGACAGCAAAAAAACGAGTGAGTTTTCAGAGAAATTGGATGATCATGAAACCAGTGAAGTTCAGTAGTGTGTTGCAGATCCGCGATGTCTTGTACACTTGTGGATACGTCTGGACATTGCCCTGATGAGGTGGTCTATATCCTGTTCGAATATCTCATTCCACCCTACTTCTGACTCATGGGTGAGTACTGCGAAAGTCTGTGGGGGCTGTGAATTCAGCAGTCTGCTACCAAGAATACCCTACACATGTTCGACCGGGAAAAGATCGGCGATCTAGGTGGCCGTGGTAAGCGGTTTATGTCATACTGATCCACGAAGTCTAGAGTTACTCTAGCCACATGCGGTCTTCAAATCTTCAAATTCTTCAAAACGGACTGGAATTTTACCTTTTCTCACAAAAATTGTATAGAGCTAGTCTGGTGTGAAACTATATACCACCCAGTTGGTTGGCAGCAAGGGTGGTATATATACCTAAAGTGGGCCGGAGAGACCCACACCCCAAACCGGTACGACCAATCAGCCTTACATCCTTCCTTCTGAAAGGACTTGAGAGGATACTTGAAGGACATATCAGGAGGGAGCGTTATATGCATCCCCACTGAATAACCACCACTATGCTTATCAAACCGGCAAATCGACAGATTCAGCATTAAACAACCTCGTAGAGAAAATCTCCCAATTCCTTGACAACAAGGAGATTGCGGTTGCTATATTTCTTGATATTGAAGGAGCATTTGACAATGCACTACCTAAATGTATAGGAGTGTCTCTGGCTAGAAAGGGTATAGAATCGACCATAACTGGCTGGATCTACGCCATGCTAGTAAAGAGAATTGCAACTATGACTCTTCAAGGCGAGGCTATCAGGTTCAGGGTCACCAGAGGCTGCCCTCAAGGTGGGGTACTATCTCCCTTTCTGTGTGTGGCTCCTGGTGGATAGTCTGCTTGATGCCCTCGACAGAAGAAAAGTTGATCTACAAGCTTATGCAGATGACCTTGTCATTCTGGCAAGGTCCACGTCGGGAAGGGTAGCTTGTTATATCCTCCAAAGCGCGTTGGACGTTGTTCACAGTTGGTGCCTGAGGGAGCAGATGTCTGTCAACCCCAGCAAAACTGTGTTAATCCCCTTCAGCAAGAGAAGAAAACTGGACGATCTAACGCCACTTTTCCTCAATGGTGTGATCATTCTATTTGGAACGCAGGTGAAATATATTGGCATTGTCCTTGATGAAAGACTCACCTGGAACGCTCACTTGGAAAAAGTTTTACACAAACCCAGACTGTCTCTATGGACATGTCGAAAGATTTGTGGTAAAACTTGAGGTTTAGGTCCCAAACAAATCCATTGGATTTATGTGATGATTGCCAGACCAATGATCACGTATGGTGCAATTGCTTTTTGGCCGAAGGCTTTACAGCTCTCTGGCATACAGAGACAGGCTTGTCTGGCTATCAGTGGTGCTATCAGTACCACACCGTCAGCGGCCATGAAGAACCTTCTAGATCTACCTCCTCTCCACATTTTTCTGGAAAGAGAGGCTAGATGGACTGCATACAGACTTGTGCACATTGCCAATTGCACAAATCAACTCAATGCAGACTGCAACAGACTGTTGGTTGACATTGGAAGTCACAGCATTCTGGAAATGACTTCTGACTTTGCGCCTCCAACTGTCAACTACGAACTGCCTTATAAAGTACTATTCCCGAGTAGAGAGGACTGGATTCTGCGGGAGAAGGAAATATTAAAAGCAGATAGTTGTTGGTTCACAGATGGATCAAAAACACCTTCCGGTTCTGGTGCAGATGTTTTCAGTCGCAGACACAGGAGAGAATTATCTACCTGCCTAGGAACTTATGCGACTGTAGTTCAAGCGAAAATTTACGCTATTGAATTGTGTACGGAGAGATTGGATGAATCCAATTTCACTCACAAGTCAATAAAAATATTCTCGGATAGTCAAGCGGCGTTGGAAGCTCTTGGCTCCCACCGAGCAACGTCTAAATTGGTAGCAAACTGCCAAAAAGACTTTCCTCAATAGGAAGACTCAACAGATTGTCTTTGGTCTGGATTCCTGGCCTTACTGGCCTGGAAGGCAATGAAGCTGCTGACTCTCTTGCAGAGAGGGGTGCTGCAAGCGGCTTCGTTGGACCAGAACCTGTTATTGTCATCGCTTTGGGCTTTGCCAAACAAACACTCAACACCTGGATGGCAAGAAGAGTTATGGACTTTTGGCATCACTCCAAGGCGTTTATTCACCCTTCGAAGCTTGATTCCAAACAGTTGTTGGACTACAGTAGGGATGAACTACGATGTCTAACAGGCCTTCTTACAGGTCACTGTCATTTGAATCATCATTTGCAGAGACTTGGACTATCGGAAGACAGTATGTGTCGCCTCTGTCTGGAAAATGATGAAACTGCAGAGCATATACTTTGTGCCTGCCCCGCTGGGGACCAAATCAAGTTCTTTGAGTTCAGCAGATCTGTACTCTCACCATCTGACCTGAAAGACCACTCACCATACAAACTAATCGGCTTCGTTAAGAAGCTGGGTTTATTTGGCCAAGTGTGAATAGATGTGAACTACAATAAACCCTTATGGGTTCCGGTGGAGGGACGAATAGATCCATTCACTTTAGACCTACCTACCTACATGTGGTCTAGAATTGTCTTGTCGATATATGGGGTTCTCGATGGTCTCAAGATATGGAAGGACATAAGGCTCCACTACTTCGTGAATGTAACGGGTGAACATGCCTGTCCATATCAAACTGGGGATCTCGTCTCTCACCACGATGCTTTCCTACTCTTGCTCGTCCAACGTGCATACTCAAACAAAAGCGAGGTTCATTGCTGAAGACTACTCTGTTGATCCCAATTTATTCTGTCTCTGCACCAGTGCAATCGGTTGCGTCGATGCTCGAGAGTCAGTGGCAACAACCGAAGGAGATGATGAGAAAAAAGTCCGAAACTTCTTATTCGGCAATATACTGTGCGCATCCCAACAACCCATATGTTTTTCGTCAAACCACTAATTGGCAATCGCCCTAGTATAAATGAATCGATCCCTAAGAGCCAAAAGTCTTAATCGGCGATCCTCACGCGCTGTTGTTCCCCTGCGAAGACCGGTGTCCCTAGCTCTGTGGTCTTGGCATTCTTGGGTCCATGCCTGATAGCATGAATAGTATGCAAAGATCGACTGATTCTTTTGAAATTTCTCTAACCGAAAAACCTGCCTCACGTAAGCCAACGATTCCTCCTCCCTGAAAATCACTAAGTTGAGGAATACGACGAAGGCTTTGCACTCGAAGCATAGGGTTAACAATACGAAATACTTCACAACAAACTCTATTACAGTTAAAGCACAAATAAGAATGAAAATTGGAGAAATAGTAAATGCTCACACAAAGTAAAAACAGTTAAAAACTGGTCAAAATAGCTTCGGATACGGCTGAAATTTCACTGGCTTTTCACTGGCACCAACATATAAACACATTTAAAACAAATATTTTCAATATGAATGTGTGTTTACTTTTCTTTATCACTTATTATAGTATACTATTAGGTATTGGTCCACCACTGTTCCAAACAGTGAATCACAAGTACAAGGTTGATTCTATTCACAGAAATTTCAGGAGAATATTTTGAAATGGATTGAAAATTATCTTGTGAAATATGGTAACTCAATATCTTTCTCAATCGCAGTTCCATTTGGTGTACCGCAGGGATCTCTTTCAGGATAATTACTATTCAACCTATTTGTGAATGACTTGAATTGATGTTATTCTCGATAGTGAATTTCTTCTGTTTGTTGATGTTCAGAAGATGTTCAAAATCATTCATGACTCATCTGATACTGAATTATTACAATAGGATTCAACTAACTTTGTCATAAATCTATTTTTTTTCGAAACAGAAATCTTATAAATTGCCATGTAGAGTCAAGGAACCGGAACTGAAAATAACCAATAAAATCAAAGATTTTGGTTTGGGTTAAATTAGTGATCACCCAAAAACTTTTGTTTGCTACAAAGCTGGCGTTGAAGGTGGGTATTGATATTGGGATGGTAAACACTTAATAACGTAACGCATAACGGCGCCAGTGTGTCTCACTTTCCTTTTTCCTCACTCTAACACACAGCGCTGTCGCATGACTCAGTATTCAGTGTGAGATCGATATATATTGTTGACAGTGAGCATATAACGTGAAACTATCACCGCTTTTGAAAGTAATGATGAAAATTTGATAAAACAAGCAGATGATTATCCTCGGAACATTATAGAATCTCCTAATGGAAGGTAAGGAGATAAAACAACAGGAAGTAGCTCGCCTATTTCGTGAGAAATTTTCTAATTTACCTCCCATATCTCAAGGAACAATAAGCAAAATGGAGAAGCAGTTTCGCGAGCTGCTAATGTGAGGCTGATAAAAAAAGCAGCTGCCAATGCAATGAGTGATGAACTCAAATTAGATGTGATGCTTGAGTTTCGGGTTAACCCACATACATCGAGTAAACAGGCATCCACTACATTCAATGTTAGCCATACATCGATAGTGAACATATTAAAAGAAAATGAAATGTATTCCTATAAATGATACCTACTCACAAGCTCATGGAAAACGATTTTGATAGAAGGGCTTATTTTTGTGAGCAAATGATGGCCATGTTGGTTAACAATATCATCCAATTAGAAGACGTTATGTTTCCTGATGAGTGTACTTTGTCTCTTGACGGTCATGCTAATAGGCAAAATTGCCGCTACATAGTTTTTTTACGTATTCCACATTTCATTACGTTTTGTATTACATTTCAGTTTTAGAGTGTATTTTATCGAATTTCGGTACCCACATGATTTTGATTTATTTCATTTTAATTGTTGCAAAAAACTCGTAAGTGATAACATTTCTGAAGAGAGAATAAAGAGACCTTTCAAACGATATATCACAAACCTGTATTATCTATTAAAAAAATTAGAGGTTGAACATGCCATTCCAAGGGGGGGTAGGGGTGGCATATTCACATTGAAGAATTTCAAATTATAATTCGAATTTTTTTTAAATATGTACAGTAACCGAAATAATGAATTTATTCCATTTGGCTTTCACACACTGTATATACATATTACGTTTACGATTACCTAATATTTTATATTTGACAAAATGGTTCAGACTTTTGCGGCTAAGGTTTTCAGTGTCATTATTTTTCAAGTTTGAAAGCCGTGAATTTTTGCAATTTTTTCCTGACGTTTCGCTGGCGCGAGTGGCTAGCTTCTTCAGAGGTTTAACCATCATGGCTTGCTGTCCGATGACTAACTATTAGTCTTCATAAAGCTTATTTATGCCTTGTCAGGTAATCAGTTTTATTCGTACTTGTACTTGACCCTGCACTTGTACCTGTACTTGAACCTGGAAGATAAACAATCTTGCTGCTCGTTGTCATTCTGTTCGTTATTCTCGAATTCCTTAAAATGGGATTCCTTATTCGGTATTATCATAATTTTTATTGTGAACAATATAAATTCAAAACTGCATTGAATCTTTGAATTTACTTTCAAAATAAAACGAGGCTCAAAAATGATTATCATTATTTAATCCTACAAAAGTAACAATTGGCTTATGGTAGCTATAATTAATGTACATACACAAAATATTCCATAAAATAATTCATTAATAAATAAAATTCCCTTACGTTATCATATCAATATACATAAAATTTGAATAATAACCTAAGCTTGACTCAAGTTGAACAATGTCAATATCAAATATTTCATCATTTCTGTCGCGCGTCCTGAGACGCTCAGGTTTTTTTTTATTTGAATGTAGGTACATTGGAATTTTCAAATAGATAGATGCTAAGACCAACTCAACACTTAATTGGTACTTCTTCAACCTCCTCGTGAATATATCTATAATAAGCTCGGAATAAGCATGTACAAAGTTATTTTGTTATACAACTGTTCTACTTTTGATAGTGTCACACTTGAAATGTCTGAAGCGACTGATGGAACAGGTAAAAGCATCGTCTGAACTTTGAACCCTTACTGATTCTATGTGTGCCTCGTCCTGGTCGACCACTTGGAGGCTCATCTTCGAGACTAAAATCTCCGGAACAAAATTTCGCCAACCAACGCCTGGTTAATTTTTCGGGCTGTTTTGGCAGCGCTTTGGTTCAACTTGAATTCGTAGCAAAAATTGTCCGAAATTTGCTCAACAACATTATACAGAGTGGTCCAACGAAAAGTATGCACCTTGCTTTTCTTTTTTTTTGTAACTTAACACAAAAATGCTCGGACAGGTCAATTTTGCTTTTGAGGGGGACACATTTCAGATGTATTTTTCTACCTGTGCCTTCAACCCCCTAGCGAGGGGGAGTAACAACCCTAAAATTTTAAATGGAAAGTGGGGTCGAGTGATATATCATTTGAAAGGGCACAAAATTCTCTTTCCAATGATACCCAATTTGATGTATTTCACTCAAACATGTAGGTATTATGGAGAAAAACAATTACAACCCAATACTTTGAAATGTGTAATTGACTTAGTAGAATCCTACTCCAGCAAGTGCTGAAAATGCGACCCATTTGCTTCCATACAATTATACTGATTTTCTTCAAATCTATTCCTAACATTTTGTAGCATATCAGGTGTTATACTTCTGCACTCTGCTGTAATTCGTTGGCGAAGATCTTCTATTGACTCGGGCTGCGTAGAAAAACATTTATTTTTCAAGTGTCCCCAAAGGAAAAAGTCTTAAGGCGATAAATCAGGTGACCTGGCAGGCCATTCGATGGGGCCTCTCCTTCCAATCCACCGTCCAGGAAATCGGTCATCTAAAAACTCTCTTACCGGAGCAACATAGTAAGGAGGTGCTCCATCTTGCTGACAATGAAGCCGATCATCATTATGATTTTAGTCATTTTCAATTATTTCTGTTATGAGAGGATCAATTGTATCTTCAAGCATGTTCAGGTAGACCTCACCAGTTGAATTTCCAGGAATAGAAAGTGGCCCTACGATATGACTACCTAATATGCCACACCAGACATTGATTTTTTGAGGGTACTGGGTATGGACCTCTCGGAATAAGTGTGGGTTACTGTCATCTCAGTAACGGCAATTATGCCTATTCACAGCTCCATTCAAAAAAAATATACTCTCATCGGGAAAACACGTGTTGAATGATAGGTGCGGATCATCATTTAGTAGATGGCTCAGTTGTTCACAAAATTACAGCATTCTATCAGGATCATCTTCATTGAGTTCCTGTACTAATTTAATTTTGTACGGATGAAATTTATAGGCTTTTAATATCCGTATTATGGACGAACGGGAAACACCTGAGGCTGCAGCAAGCTGACGGGTACTTTGAGTATGATCCAATTCAACATGTCCCAAAACAGCGACTTCCACTGCTTCATTTCTGATCGGTTTCCGTGGCAGGTGTTTCACATTACAGACAGATCCGGTATCGACAAACTTTTGCACTAACTTGGCAACGTACGAATCATTCACATTTTTTCCGGGATGACTGTTATTAAAGAGGCGAACAGTAAATCTAGCACACCTATTATGTTGATAATGAAGTTTAACAATTTCTACTCGTTCAGGAATGGAGTAAACCATTTTTACAGTAAAGTTGAAATAATTTCGAAAGCAACCGAACTGAATCAATGAACGTTTGCCTAAATTCTTTTTGTACACTTATCTGCTGTTGTTATTTGAACCAAAAAACGCACGAGAGAAATTGAAGAATGTAGTAGTGATAAAAATGTCGTTTTTTCCGCATTTTCACTAACCCAAAAAATATCGAGTAAATGTTCTTGCTTTTTTTATAACTATTCAGGTAAATACAACAAATTAGGTATCATTGGAAAGAGAATTTTGTGCCCTTTCGAATGATATATCACTCAACCCCACTTTCCTTTAAAATTTTAGGGTTGTTACCCACCCTCGCTAGGGGGTTGAAGGCACAGGTAGAAAAATACATCTAAAATGTGTTCCCTCAAAAGCAAAATTGACTTGTCCGAGCATTTTTGCGTTAAGTTACAAAAAGAGGAGAAAATCAAGGTGCATACTTTTCGTTGGACCACTCGATATAGTAACAAGCTGAAACAAGGCAAAAGATTGAATTTCCTAACATAAACTATATACCTGAAATTCGGAAATGAAATCAATATTCAATAAATTGATAGATGTAGCCGTTACTACGTAGTGGGAAATCAAAATGAAGAATAGAGAATTGAAACTTTCTATGTTTTTTACCACTTTTATTTGTAAATAATGTTACTGCAATTATACATAAAACATTAAAGTGGTAAAATCCATATAAAGTTTCAATTCACTTTTCTTCATTACAATTAATATAATTCGAAAAAATACGTCTCTTAATCTCATACTCATCAGAATTTCTGGTCGTTCTCCGCCTTTGTGAATATTCAGTTGAAGAGCGTTGACAAAAATGCTGAGGGCAGTAAATCATTAAAGAGGGAGAAGAATTTATGGAACTCCAAACTGAGCAACTACATTCTCGTTAACGACTTGGATTCTACCCCGAAAAAGCTCTTCTGGTAATATTATTCTTGTCATGCTCACCGATTTCCATACTAGAAGTTCATGCCTTGACAGTGCCGTAGAAGTAGGGTACGAAATGTTTTCAATTTGTTTTTACTCTAACTATTACTAGAGAACAAGATGAAGTGAGTTTCAACAGAGTAATAATTTGTAGTTCAATTGTTGAAGAATGAAAAGAGAAATGAAAATTTCTATGTTTTCTACCACTTTCATTTAAAACTAACGTACTGCAGTTTCATCCTATGCGGACATTTTCAAGCATATACAATAAACTAACAATGATTCATTACATTTGCCATTATACAGCGTGACTCACGGTCGATGGTAGGTTAGACGTTTCTGGAAAACGCAAAGCATGATTTTTCTGAAAATTTCACCGCTCACATTTCCATACCTGTTCTATCGATCTAAAATATTTTCAGCATTGCGGCGTTGCCACGTCTATCAAAAAGTCCTAGCAATTATATGTTTTCAAATGAAACACCACGTATATTAATACATTTTTGTAATTGCTTTGGTATTTTAATACTTTTTTGTTGATAATATCCTATACCAATCTCTATCTGTTTTCGAGATAAAAAATAAATTGTGCTAAATATGGTCCAAAACATATCCTTAATTGAAATTGAGTACATCAGTACTCTCAATTCATGAAATGTTGATATTTTGATGATAGTTTGGACAAACTCGAAATATTCAAATAACACCTCCATATCATACAGGGCGTGCTGAAATTACTATTATTTCCATTGTGCATAAAAGTAGCCAAAAGTTCATTTTTTCAAATGAAACCCCCTGTATATTACTCAGTAAATTGAAAGATGGTGAAAAATGCTCCAAGATGATATATAATATCCCTATACCTAAATCGTCAAGTTTTCTCAATAAAGTCGCTTCTTCTAGAAACATAATTTTTTTTAGAATTTGGATTTAGGTAGCAGTGGAATTATCAAGCTTATAGCAATTCGGTTACTTTTATAAGTAATTTACAAAGAGTTATCGACGGTGTTCCGAATCGTCTTCCCAAATGAATGCAAATATCGATTATTCAAACGAAGTTCTTATGAAATTATTTATTATACACATGAACAAAGTGATCAAATCATTGTCAGAACGTGTAAAAAATCCAACCGGATGTATCCTGAATCAACACCAATGAACGAGAGGAAGTTTGTAAGGTTACAAAATAATTTCCTTAACTATGGCTCAAAGTTTCCAGGGAACAACTGTACCAAAAATCAGTCATTTCTAGGTGAGAAGTAAGATTTTGTGGGCTAAAATATGTGAAAGTACAGACAATAACAGAATAGGATGATTCAAAATAACAAAATTTTAAACAAAATATCACATTTTCACAATAAATGCTGAAATGTTGTCCATTACATTCACTTTGAAATGTTTTTTTGTACGCGACTTTTGCTTTTTCAATTTCCTGGGGATCCAGATCTTCAATACTCCGCACTATTCGCCGTCGCAATTCTTCTTTGGTAGGCACTGGAGTACTGTATACGTTTCTTTTAGAATACTCCGTAAAAAAAGTCAAGTGGCGTGAGATCGGGTGATCTCGGTGGCCAATCCCACGACCCTAAACGCCTAAACCAGAGTTCGTCAAATTTCCTGGAAACTTCCTGGGTGGAATGAGCTGGCGCTCCGTCCAGTTGAAACCACGAATTCCTATATTTCTCTAAAGGCAAATTTTCAAGAAAATCGGTTACAGTCGTCCTTAATATTTGAAGATATCTCTCTGCATTCAGTGCGTCTTCATAAATAAAAAAGCTAATTTTATTGTTCTTCAGAATACACAAAACATTCAGCTCAAATTTTTCTTGAAAACACATTTCTTTTGTAACATGAGGATTATGATCAGCCCAAAAATGTTTATGCCTTCTATTGAAAATACCATCCCTCGTAAATTTTGATTCGTCGCTCCAAATTATTTTTGACAAAAATTCCCGATCTTCCTGTGTATGAATCAAAAGGAATTCACAAAAATGCATTCTACGTTCGAAGTCTTCTGCATTTAGACCTTGAACTTTGGTAAATTTATACGGATGCATTCCGTGATTTTTCAAAATTCGTTGTACTGCAGCATGTGATACACCTAAATCTTTTTCAGCACTGCGAATGGAAGCTTCTGGATATGCATAAAAATATGCCAAAACGTTAACAGTATTGTCCTCATTTGAAGTAACAGGTTTTGGTAATGTTGAAGGCGCTTTTAACATGGAGCCATAGTTAAGGAAATTATTTTGTAATCTTACTTCCTCTCGTTCATTGGCGTTAATTCAGGATACATTTGGTTGAATTTTCTACAAGTTCTGGCAATGATTTGATCACACTGTTGGACCGAAGTAGTATTCAGTCCAACTGTAGAAAGTCCTTCATGACTAACCAATAATAATCCTCCTTAAAATAACGTGAGTTGGCGTATGTAGTTTAAATCTGTTTTGAGAAAAAAAATCTGTTTTTTTTATTATCATCAGTAACGTTATACAAAAAAAAATTGTATGATACATTTGTAAGAAGTGATTTTATTTTGCTCGGGAGTTTGCTCCACTTGCTGACGCTCGTTCTGCAATAATCCCCACTCACAAAATAAAATGCCACTTTCAACACTTGTAGGTAAAACGTGAATAACTATTTCTCCACAAAAACGGCTTTATTAAAAAAAACTTGACGATGTAGGTATACGGACATGTATATCATCTTGAAGCATTTTTCAGCATCTTTCAATTTATCGAGTGATATACAGGTGGTTTCCTTCGAAAAAAATGAACTTTCGACTACTTTTATGCACAATGGAAATAATAGTAATTTCAGCACGCCCTGTATGATATGGAGTCGATTTCTTGGTGTTATTTGAATATTTCGAGTTGAACTTAATTTCAATTAGGGCTATGTTTTGGACCATATTTAGCACAATTTATTTTTTATCTCGAAAACAGATAGAGATAGGTATAGGATATTATCAACAAAAAAGTATTAAAATACTAGAGCGATTCCAAAAATGTATTAATATACGTGGTATTTTATTTAAAAAAAATATAATTGCTAGGACTTTTTGATAGAAGTGGCAACGCCTCAATGCTGAAAATATTCTAGATCGATAGAACAGGTAAGGAAATATGAGAGGTGAAATTTTCAGAAAAATCATGCATTGCGTTTTCCAGAAACTTCTAACCTATCATCGACCGTGAGTCACGCTGTATACCACCCCTGTAGGTACTAATAGAAATAGAGGTACTTGACTTGATTGAGTACCTGAATTTACAGTTCACAATGCGGATGTGCCAATTTAAAAACCGGAGAGTAAATTGAATCGATTTGATCATTTAACAGGTTGCACCCTCAAAGTTTATTCTTGTGAATTTCCAAGGATTCTAAATAATTAAGTTTGCAATCCTTCCTTGTATAGTGCACAATTTCCGTAACGTTTAAATTCGGAAACTTGTGGTTGCATGCCAAGGACTGGATTGAAAACCTCGAATCATATTTTCCTAGTCTGAAGGACCTTTTATGTTCAGCATACCATTTTTGGAAATTCCGTCCGCATTGTCCCACATAAACACTATTACACTCCGGACACATAAACTTATAAACTCCAGACTTTTCCAAATTGTCGACTTTATTTTTGGGATTGAAAAGGAAATGAGATAACCGAACATGAGGTCTGAATGCTACTTCCACATTGTTTTTTCTGAAGAAACCTGCGATTATTTCTGTTTTCTTTCCAAAATATGTTAGCGTTACCCATTTCTTGATTTCTGGTTGTTTGGCTTGATCTAAAATGTCTAAAATGAGGGGCTTACACTCGTTGTTCTACAACATACCGTACAATGAGTTCACAGATATTCACGGTTGACCTTGGATTACAGTACGCACGGCAGAGCGCTGCGTATTTACCGCCCTCTATCTCAAAAACGATTGAACGCATGAAACAATGGTTCGAATAAAATTTATCCTAAATTTCATGTTTTACAATTTTTATAATAGATGTTAACATCACTGGAGTAATAGGAACTGATTTAACCGCGAAAAACTGTTTTTTTTTTACCTTTGACCTCGTATAAATTCCGGTACAGACCCGAGATTATATGAGACTTCTGAGACAGTATTTAGAACGCCATAATAATAATATACAAATATTTAGCTTATTACGAGGTTAATCGCTAAATTAACAGGACTACTAGGTAAGTTTGTAACATATATTTTAGGACGACTTTTATCAAGAATAGAAAAAAATTAACAGATGAAACAAAACTCAAGGCATTTAGATCTATCATAGAAACTTATTTTCAATATTCTTCAAAAATTTTATTCTCAGTAAACTAGAATCAGATTGACATTTTACAGAGATTACAGAACAGGGCTTTGAGACTTCATCTCGAGATACCTATTTTTTTTTTATTTTTAGGAAACAGCAAAAACAAAAATAGATTTATTAGTCTTCTCTGCAAATGAGTAGCCGAAAAAGTTATTGATAGAAGTTGAGAAGAAAGTGATTCAGATCATTTGCACCACAGTATTCACAAAACTCCTTTCAGAACTGACTCAAAGATAATTCCATCTGTCAGATCCCATTATTCGAATACTTGAAAATTACAGTGATTTTGTAATTCGATTCATCTTTAAATCTCTCAGTTTCCTGAACATTTCAGTATTTGTTTTCGAATAAACATTCAATCAAAATGGCCCAGTTGTCCTGAGAATAATTGTTTCGAATGAATTGATTGATTGAAATAAGATCTCGTTTCATCAATCTTGTGTACAGATTTCATCCTGGAAGTTTCGGGAGTCAAAGAAGTTTTCTTTCAAAAAATATTCAACGAGATACTTCAATATTTGCGCAGATATGCCAGAAGTTATTGATGAAGTGTCGGAAAGTTCGTCGATAATATTTAGACGAAGTGAGAAACTTCATTGGGATTGAAGGGTTTGTGCCGTCTCTATCTGTAAACAGAATCGAGGACTGTATTGACGAATTGCAAGCTTGAGTTTGCCGTCTTCCTATTTGTAGACCGCAAACTCATACTGGACTGGACTGAACTGAGCCATTTTGATGGACGCCAAAAGGTTGCTCCTGATATATTGACAAATATCGATTTTCCACAAAATGAAGGGTGTTTGATGGAATTGACATTTCCAATATGTTTCCAATATTTCCATAAATGGTTCTTTTTCTAATTGCATTGATTTTTCAAGTGTTCGTACATCTAAGTGGCAGTACATCTACATTAATTAGTTATATAGTCCATTTGAAAGTTAAGCAGGAAGGATTTTTAGTAAACAATCAGGAATATGGTAGTCAGCGAGATTGAGACCTGCCACGAATTGAACCCAGTCACGCACAATCCATGCGTAGCCTAGGTATGACCGAAACCCAGCCCACATGCATGCATGTTTTTCAATAGCAGCCCACACCCACTATAGCAGGGGAGCCCACGATGCAAAATGGGGATTTACTCGAGCGTCATTGAGACATATTAGGTTGTAAAGCTTAGATGATAAGAAGAAAAAAATGCTATATAATATATACCTTTTCATCGGTGGGAGGAGCGGCTATAGATTTTTATATATGTAAAAAAATACTGTTGCACGGACATACTCGAGCGCGTCAGATATTGAAAGCATCAATGTCCTACGTATTTTTAATAATGTTGATATGTTAATCTGATCGTTTACATGGTATGGGTGGTTGTACGTAGGGGTTAAAAGTGAAAAGAAATAAATTCAATCAAGCGCGTCAGATTTTCTGAGGGTGTGTTAAGAGCAACAATAAAAAACTCTCATTCAATAATCTGACGATTTCGATCTGACGCAAACTCGCGGACATTATTATAATTTGCAAAAAAAAAATTCGTCATTTTGAAATACTCAAGCGCGTCAGATGAAGATATATATGTTCATCTTTATGTTTTAAACGTGCTATCTCATAATCTGACGATTATCTAGAGGGATTCGCTTAATCTGACAAGAACAATTTTTTTTCAATTTTTTTTCAATTCATTGAACTTAATTGATTGAAAAGCCCAGGAAATAGCATGTAAATGAAAAGTGTATGTTTTTCAAGTAGAATACTTGTATTTATAAGAAAATAATTTTAAAAAAATGCTCAAAAAAATTATTTTTTTATAATCAATTGATTAATTGATAAAGAAAAGAGAAATGGAACTTTCTTTGTTTTTTACCACTTTTATTTGTAACTAACGTTAATGCAGTTTCGTCCTATAAGGACAGTTTCAAACTTATATATTGTATGAGTTTGAAAATGTCCTTATAGGACGAAACTGTATATATATTGTATAAGTTTGAAAATGTTCTTATAGGACGAAACTGCAGTAATGTTAGTTACAAATAAAAATGTTAAAAAACATAAAGTTAAATTTCTCTTTTCTTCATTATGATTTCCTACCACGTAGTAACGGCTACACCTATCAATTAATTGATTAATAGATAGAGAAAAAGTGAATAGAGAATAGAGGAATAGAAACTCGGAGAGGGAAATATAGGTATTTAACTTCATCGACGAATTTTTGTTATTTCGGCTTGCGGAAATCGTCAGATTATATATTTTTCGTTATCCTTGAATTATTTCCTGCAAAATAAAAAAAAAAAACAGCTACGCTCGAGAATGAAAGGTACGATCGAGAATGTCGAAATGACGTTATTTTTTTACAACTTTGCTGCCCTCCCCTTTCTTTACGTTACTCTCATATTGTCAAATTACTGGAATATACAGTTTTTAGAAGGTAATTAACTCACCTTATCTTAATCTGACGCGCTCGAGAATTTCTGATGATCATTTTCTTTTACTAATCTAATCCTTTTTCCCTCACGGTCGGCCTTTTTTATATATATATATATATATATATATATATATATATATATATATATATATATATATATGGGGCTCATATTTGGTGGAGGTACTTAACCGTACAAGGTATCCCCCTGCAACAGATAGTCATGGGGAGTTCCAGTTATCATCCTTCAGTTTCTTTTATGTTATCTTCTTGACTGGTATTTTTGGTATTTTTTCATTTTCCAGTTAGGAAAAACTGATCACACTGACAAAAGTAGAGACCCACGACCCACCAAACTGTGTTGCTGGCAAAACCCGACCAACGCAAAATTATTGGAGGTGGAAGAAGAAAATGGATATGTATTTTCGGTAATAATTTCTGTAGGTTCTTTCTTATTTTATCAGACGAATTGTATACTATACTTTTTGTTGTATGGTGGTCATGATTTCTGTTAATTTTTGAATAGTTTGGTATCATATTGAATTGTAATGACAGTTGATTGAAAATAATGTCACTGTTAATTTTATCTGTAGTATGCATTATAAATTTTTCTATATAATGAAAGATAGTGTACACTGTGTGTGCCGCTATAACTCAGAAACGAGTTCTGTTGCAATCAAGGAACTTGGTTACATATTTTGGTAGTTCACTATCCTCCATCCATGATATATGTGGACAGTCCACATATATCCAGATATGTAAGGATATACCACAACATTGCAGAATATCCTTACATTCTTGACTGTTTTGTTACTTATAGAAATAGTCTGGAACTTCTGGAACATCCCATATCCTGATCGAATACTCAAAGAATTTTTGTTATGTACTGTATAATCGTGGATCATTCGAAGACTTCAGTGGGAAAGATACATAAAGAAAGATCCGTCGTGGGTAGTTTTGTGAGTGGAACATGTTTTTATATAAAACTGTGGATGTCTTCAAGCTTGAATTCGTTTTTTTTTTCAACTATCACACCTGTCTTGCAAGGGTGAGTTTTTCCTTTTTTTGAAAAATTGCTAGCGTTCAGCCTACTCTCAAAAAGGGAAAGAAAAGTCTTTCGACTGATTATAGACCAGTTGCTTTGCCATGAGTGATATCAAAAATCATGGAAAAAGCCGTAAATCACCATGTCCTTGAATATTTGGTAGGCTTCAACATCTTGAGCAATCATCAATATGGTTTTCGGAAATAGAAATCAACAGGCGACCTTTTATCGTACGTTACTCATATTTGGAATAATGCAATTCGATATTTCTGAGGCCTTTGACCGTGGCCGACAATGAATATCTCTCAAATACTTCCATCATCAACGCTGGTGTTCCCCAGGGATCCATATTACCTTCAACCCTCTTTTTATTGTATATCAAGGACTTATTGAAATAAAAACAAGGATTCAAGGAACAAGGATTGCTTTGCTGACGACAGCACATCTTCACCGGCAGCAGAAGGTTGCATATTTTAATAAGGATGCAGAGGTGATTTCGAAATGATGTGAAAGTAGCCAGGTTTAATTCAAAGCCACGAAAACACAGGAATCAGTTTTCTCCAAATAGATAAATGTCTCCGAACCGGACATAATAATGTCAGGACAGACGATTCCGCTTTCTGCTTCGTTAAGTTTGTTGGGGGTTAAAATGGACACCAATATGTCTTGGCACAATCATGTCGCTGAAATTGCAAAGGCTGTTTTCCAAAAGCTTGGAGAACAGCGTTTATGTGGAATGAAGTTTTCAAATGAATTCATTCTCTAGAAGTTCAAATCAGACATGAACCGCTATGTCCACACAGGCACCGTTCTCAGAGCCTCTTAAGGTTTTTCTTGTAGTGCTTGTGTTCTATACTTGTGTTATATCCTTAATAAAGACATTTTTTCATTTACCAGCCTTCATCTGCATAAGAGTCCCATCCTACAATGGAGTTGTCGATAAGTACAAAGTTATCGTTCTCATAGTGTGTTTGTAATTCGACCGTACCAATCATGGACTTATTCGTGATTAGAATTGAAACCTCTATAGAATCAAAGAACGTTGTGAAGCTAAACCAATTTGGCGGAAACTGCACAAATAAATTAGACCTTTCCGTCGATACTACATAAATAGAGGTGGTGTAAATTAGTCCAAGGGATAGAAACAGAAAACTATAAATCGTTTTATCTACCACCCACACATCTAACTGTATTTACGAGGCTGGCACAATAAATTGTTTTAGCACAGTGACAGGGTGAAAAACGCACGCGATACGCACGTTAGGAACTGAATTGTAGGGACCACATCTAAATCATTTTGAGTATTTCAGTGTTCCGCCCAGGTAAATAATCTCGGTAATTTAATCAAACTTAATTATATTTCGTTAATACAAATTGTTTTTATGAAGTTATACCTCTTTTGGCGCGTCAGAGTGAATTTTTACAATGCTCGCCCACACCGAGAAGTTAGCTTCTTCTTCAATATGGCCGTTGCTTCTCAGTCAAGCGCATTTGGCCAGACTCCTTTTGTCCATAGTGAACAGATGTTTTGTCTGGAGGCGCAGCTGTCTTGCTCGAGGCAATGCTGCCACCCTAAGTTTTCTCATTTACTGTTTTTTCATGAAAACACTTCATTTTTTTCGACTTTCAAAAATAACACATCTATTATCGCACTGACGACCTCATCAAACCCGTCGACATCCAGCGTGGTTAATGGCGTAGGGGGTAGCCAGTCCTCTCAAAATGTCTTTCGCTTCAATATTTATTTAAATTCGTCTTCATTTAATTGAAATCACGTCAGTTTTGGACTCCACTTCGACTAAGACATACACGTGCCACCTTCAAGGATGATCGTTTTCGGCACAACCGTCCTTTGTCGAGATCGCAGAGAAAGTCCTTGAAATTAGCTAGTCAACATTTCAGTTTTCAAAAAAAGTTGCCACGATATTTATTCAAGTGGTTTTGAACCTACACCAGGTGTTTTGTATCAATCCGAAGAATTATATACAGTGCTTTTCTTTAATATCTCCCCCCCATTTTATTTTTTGAAGGGTCAACTCAAAAAATTGAAATTTGGTATAATGAAATTAATACTTTATTTTGAGGTGAAATTGAAAGATGAAACTTTCAAGATGGCGACTGGGTTACTGGCATATGCTTCACAACCCTAGAATATATATTTAATATCTTCAACTACTACAAAATGAATATTACTGGAGTTTTTTCCCAACACCAAATCGTTATTTTCAACACCTCGACACGTGTTTCGATCACCAAGTGATCATCTTCAGAGGAAGATTAAAACTCAGTTCAGTTTTAAACACGTGTCGAAGTGTTAAAAATAACGATTTGGTGTTGGAAAAAAACTCCAGTAATATTTATTACTACACCAAAGGTTCCAATCAGTGCATCATAAGTAATACAAAATGATTGATATTTTAATAATTTCCTGAATAAATTGACATTTAACTATATAATATGAGATAATAAGCTTGAGGTCAGTTGCCTTGAACAGGAATAACTTCAGTGAAGAATCCCGCACTGACAACTGTCGGATATAATCCAACGCCCTTTGTGGTATTAGCCAGGGGAGTAGTTGTTTTCTGATATGTGTCAGTCCATTAACCTACAGTGTAGGGAGTTGAGACTGGCCTGAACGAATTTTTCTTGTAGATGATTTGATTTATAGCCAATCTTCAAGTATGCCCACTGACTATATGTGGATAGTTTTCTTTCCTTTTACGAGGAATTAGGCAAATTTCGGATATGCAGGTGGTTACCTCGTTCACAGGCAGATAGAGCGACGACAAACCTGTTGTCTTTTGTATGCTTCTGCTCTGAAGGAATTTGATTTTCAATTATCAAAAATCATCGACTTTATGTTGATGATATACACTACCTTGCACTCACAAGTGGCCAAACAGCCCAAAACCAGTCTGCAAGTGTGTTCCAATAATTGAAAATCTATTGCGGCACTTGAATAGCCAACAGCATATGCAGGAATAACTTCAGTGAAGAATCCTGCACTGCCAGGGGAGTAGTTGTTTTGTGAAAGGTGTCACTCCATTAACAGTGTAGGGAGTTGAGACTGGCCTAAACGAATTGTCCTTTCAGATGATTTGAAATAATTATTATTCTCTGCCGTATATCCAATATCGAAGCAGGTTCAATTTCGTAGACCTTTTGCTTCAAATAGTCACATAAAAAAATCCAAAGGTTTCAAATCTGGCGAGTGGCTGGCCATTCTGTTGGACCTCGACAGTCAATCCAATGACCGAGAAAAGTAGTATCCAAATATGCTCTTACTTGTCTGGAGTAATGTGGTGGTGCTCCACCTTGTTGAAAACAATATCCATATCGAATTCATTAGGATTCGCTTCGATAATTTCAGTGATGAGGGGTCAACAGTAGTTTCCAGCATATTCAAATACAGATCCCTTGTTGAATGTTGATCAATAAATACAATATGGTTTCCCAATATTCCTGCCTAAACGTTAATTTTCTGGATATTGGGTATGTGTTTTCCGGAAAACGTAAGAATTGGTGTCACTCCAATAACGGCAATGTGAACATTGCCGCTTGAAAAAATGTACATTCGTCACCAGAACAAACAAATATAGTGGAAATAGGTAGGATGCCTTGCAATGGTTTCCGTCATGATTTCGCAGAATTCTGTTCTTCAATTAGGGTCATCTTCAGGTAATTGATGTACCATTTTAATTTTGTATGGAATTGGCCGCGGTGGTAATGCGCCCGACTCACGATAGGAAAGCCGTGGGTTTGATTCACTCCTTGATCAGATATTTATCTGGTTGAAGCTGGGATGATTCTGCAACCGTGGTAGGAATCACACGTCGAAAGAAGGTAAGACCTCTTTAGTCCTTAGCTCGCACAAGTTTCTCAACTTTTGAGAGTTGTCGTTCGTATGGGGGCCACAGCTGATTAACGGATAAACAGATTTTTTTAACAGATACCTATTTCTCTTCAAAAGTCTCCACACAGTAGAAGAAGACACCCCACAAACATTCGCGACAGAATAAGTAGACTGTTCAGGATTTACTACCATCCCACCAATTATTTGCACTTGCTGTTCTTTCGGAATGGACGGATGACCTGGGGGCTTTTTGTTATGTACATTACAATACCGGTCGTTGTTAATTTGGATACAAGTTCCCTCAATTATTTTCTACAGATAGGACGATTCGGAAAACTTTCATTGAAAATCCTTTCGGTCTCGTGAAAGTTACGCGTCGCACCGTAAATAAAAATCGCTTAAATTTTTTCTTCGAATGGACGAGAATTGACCATTTTAGAGATTGTTGATGTGGCATCTTCCTGCTTGTAAAACCGAAAACTAAATGAGAATATTCTAACTGAACAAATCTTATCGGTTGCCATATGGCAGATAATTAAGCATATTTCTATCGAAATATCGATATTAAAGTCTTTGTGTTCAGGAAATTATCAAATGTTCGCCATTTTGTAGTAGGGGAAGATATTGACTTCATATTCTGTAGTTGTGAAGTACTCGTCATGAACTTCAAAATGATGTGTCACAAGACCCCCTTTTCTATTTGATTTTTTTCCCAGATGGTACCAAGTCACCATCTTGATAGTTTCATCTGTCAACTTTACTTCAAAATAAAGTATTCATGCATTGATTTCATTATCCCAAATTTCAATTTTTGAGTTGACACGTTAAAAAAAAAAAAGGGGGACATGAAAGAAATTCACTGTATAAATGTACATAACTATATATTTTTCCAAATCATATATCGTGGTGACGGATATTTTTTAACAATTTATTGATTTAAACATAATTTGTTCAACTGACTCATATGCTTTTAGTATTTTTACTATCCAATCAATACTTTTCAGACAATGGAAGAACGAACCTCCAAGATTCATCAAGAAATATTCTTTATCATATTTCAATAAACACCTAGTGAATTTGTTACACAAACCATTTAGAGCTTTTATAAATGAATATAAATGTTTCGTTCAGAATAAACTCACCTACTCATTTAAAAATAGATGTTCTGCCAGGTATCGTTGCACAAAAATGATAAATAACAGGAACGGCGCTATACATCAGGCGTATCTTGTATCCCAAACTCTCTGGGGGTATCGAATTAAAGGGAAGGACGACGTTCAATCATGAATGCTCCACTAGGGATTCGTTGTTTTTCTGAAAGTCGATCTCATTATCCATTGTAGATAATTCAGAGAGATCTTTGATGTGTGTGTGTGTGGTTTAAATTTTTTGGCTTTGGGAGAACCAATTAGCCAGACTGTTTTAATTAAAAACTATTTGAAAGTAACCTTGAATAGTAGTTCAAACATAGATTTTTTTCCCTCGTTTTTGCTTTTGAATTGTCATTTCTGTTTGTTTTTGTATTTACTTTTTCTTTTTTTTCTTTTCTTTTTTTTTTCGCATTTTTATTTCATTTTTTGTCTTTTTTTTCATTTTAAATAAGTGTTTTTCTTGATTTGTTTTATATTTTTGTTTCCCTTATTTTTTTTGTTGATTTTTTTTTATTTTATATACCTAGATTTTTTTTATTTTTTCAATGCGTTTGTACATAGTATGATTCAATTTCTGTTTACATTTGAATAAATTGTTAGTAGTACTATAACTATATTTACAATCAATCATTCATACTTTAATTTTGCATCTTATTAGATGATTGTATAATAATTTGTATATATTTCTGTTGTTTGAAGTTAACATACAATTTCAGTTTATTGGAAAAAAGATATTATGAAATTTCAATTCAGAGTGAAGGGTATTTATACTGTGGATGTGATTGAGATCGCCATAACATCCACATGAGCATAGAGGATTCCAATTTTTAATTTGTAAGCTGGACAGATAGCGTGATTTGATCGTGAACGGTTTATTGTATTTATGTATTTGATCTTTGATAAAACGGTGAATGTGAACTTCCCTGTCGTTCTTCTGAACCTACTGAAAATTGAAGAAGCTATTGTTTAGCGAACCACGTAAATCGACCAATTATGCTTATCAACAGGTACGAGGTCTGTTAGAAACTAAGGTGAATGTTCAAATTTCGCGGGCTGCATACATTCGATTGACATTATTTTTATGTTGGTACACAGGTTTCGAACATATGTTCACAATTTTAGCTATTTTGCATGTTTATTTTGTTGGTGAGAGTCATAAAAGTTACTAATGTTTTGCGTGTTCGCGATTTTCTGCTATCGAAAAAAATGGTTTGAAGAAGTTGCATCAATTTTTTTTGTGTAAAAAGGCAATTGAGTGCTGAAAAGTATAAATGTTGACAGTGGCATACGGTGGTTGTACTTTGAGCCAGAAAACTGTTTACAACTGGTATAAGCTTTTCACAGAAAGTCGGGAAGATGTGAATGACGACGGTCGCCCTGGACGCCCTGGCACATCAAAAACCAATGAATTGGAGAAAACGACGGAATTGTTATGGAGAATCGTCAAATCACCATTAGAGAAGTTGCTGAGGATGATAGCATATCGATTAGTTTATGCCATGATTTTTTTTTTTGAATTTCGGGAATGAAGCGTGTGACAGAGAAATGCGTTCTAAAATTGCGGGATTTTGAGCAAAATACTGTCGCATGAGCACGATCTTCGTGTATTTTTCTTTCTGAAGCTACCCTTCGATCTTCTGTACGTAGATGTCAGTATCCATCACAACAGTAACGTTTTCCTTTTCTGCAGGTTATCATCTTTTGTGAGAAATTCAAGGCATTTCTTTGAACTACTAGGGGCAATCGAAGTCAAAAAGCAGGCCCAACTGATTAGTTCCGACTTGGAAAGCGTAATTACCAGGATGCTGTGTAGGAAACTGCGACTTCCAACTGAAGACGAATTCTTTTGCAAGATGAGGGACTGCTAATGGGATCGCCATTGGCGAATATATATATATGAGTGTTTGAAGCTCTGGCCACTGAAGAAGCCCACAAGAAGCCCCGAGTCTGGTTGAGATACGTGGAAGACATTTTCATAATGTGGAACCATGGGACCAAGCAGAACTATACACCTTAGTGAAGTACATCAACAACGTAAGTCCATCAATTTCACAATGAAGAAGGAATTCCACAACCAATTGCCATTCTCAGACGTATTGTGAAAAAAGACACTAAAAGGGAAACATCTGTATATCGAAAACCCACTCACACAGGACAGTATCTGAACCAGGATTCCAACCACCATCAATCGACTAAGAGAAGAATCATCAAGAATCTACTAGATTGTGGTTTCGGGCTCTGTAATACAAAGGAAGGTCTCGAAAAGGAGTGGTAACTCCAAAGTGGTGATGGAAAAGGCTTCAGCTAGAAGACAGCAAGAGCTCCACAAGGAGAGAAGCCACTACAACCAGTACACTACACATCAGAGGATTGTTGAAAAGGATGAGAAGGATTGGGTCCAAGTATAACATCAGAACCTGTTCGAGATCTAGGAACACTATCAGTAGCAGCCTCATGAAAACCAGGCCACCAAACGCGGACTGCGATTACCAAGAATTGCATTTACCGGATACCCTGCGAGTGCAGAGAATCATACATCGGTGAAACTGAGAGGCCATTATAAGCTCGCATTGCCGAACACAAGAAATACACACAGCGAGGAGAAACTAGCAAATCAGGAATAGATGAGCATGTTTGGACTCATCAACATACATCAAGTGGGCTCAAGCCCACAAAGAGGAACACTGATTTAGGAGAATATTCAGAGAAGCCGCATATATGTTGTCCAATAATGCATTTAGCCAAGCTAGCGTAAGGATACGCAACATATGGAAACCTCTAATCAAGCGGAACACGACCAACTCCCCGCCAAGCGGTCAGCTTCCGCTAAAACCGATGAAGCGAGAGTGGGAATCGGGGATAGGTGAAAGCACTCGAATGACCCATAAATAGCAATAAGTCGAGTCATCACCCGAAGACGATTGTGAGTATAAACAATAGAAATGTCGCGGAGTAACTTGGTTTGAAATCTTTAAATTTTTAATTTTCATTTCTTGTTGATAATAATTTTTTAATTTTCATCTCGTGTTGAAAGTTCAATTTTTTAAAAGTTTTTGGTTGTTGTTTGTATTTCATTTCATTGTAATCTCAGTTTTTTGCTTGATATAATTGTTATTTTTCAGCTAACCCTTTTAATTTTTTACAGAGTCTTTCAGGGATTTCAAATCAATTTATATCATATCAGACAATGGAAGTCCGAACCAATGAAATGCACCATGAATATTACCAACCACCTTCAAACAAATATTAACACTGTTCCACAAAAAGGATTTGAAGCTTTAATAACTTTCTAATTATTATGTGCGAGCGCTTTTGATAGCAGGTTGTGCTATCATCTTCATGGCTCTACTCAAACTGAAGGTTTTCTCTTCTTGTTTGTTCTTTTATAAAAGATGGCGAAACACGTGTTGCGGTTTTGTAAACTATTCGGTTAAAATCTCACAATGAAGTGTTACCTGAATACTTTATGGATGGTCATCAAGTATCGGCCATCTCCATTACATGAATTTATTCATATAGAAATTTGCATTTTCTTTAATTCATTCAGTTTTGCTCAAAATGAAAATTTTGATCCTATCGAAATCGGGTTTCCGTAAATGAATGTATAACGATAGTTGAGTAAATTTCGACTGATATAGGTGAGACTGCGAATTACTCAACCTGAAAAAAAAACTTTGAAGGAAATCGAATACTCGCGTATTTAAAGATTTCTCGACAAATTTCTGAATCATATTTCGGTAATCTGTTAAAGTAAAAAACGGCGCTATGATATCGTGGAGAATCTCCAATCCACAGGCCAATGACTGATCACTCAGACTACCTTGATACTTCAACATTCCTTCTGAAGGTCGGCCATTCCATAGAAAAAGAAATAATAAACAATTCCGCGAGACTGTTGCAGTACGATGGTTTATACTTGAAGTCTAGCGCATCATTTGAGATCGAGATTGGGGGCTATTTATCTTGGTGAAATTTTATCTTTTTCCTTGATTACGTTGTGTAGCATTTCATGTAAATGCTATACTTTTTGAATTTCATTATAATTTCTCGCTGATGTGAAGGGAATAGTAATTTCTCTGTCGTTTTCTTTATATCCTGTTTTTCAGTTTGTATGTGAAATAAACTTATGAGCTTGATTTTGAACATTTTTGCGAACAGTTTTTATCATACTTTCAGCTGTCCAGATAACGTGTCTTCATTTTCAACAACTTCAAAAGTATTTTCCTATTCTCGGAAGACTCTGTTATTTCTACAATAGGTTATCCAATCAAATATCAATTCAGCTCTGCAGCGAGTATCCTTAAAATACCACAACCAGATGAGATGATGCGCAGCTCTGCCATGATGAACCCCTTCGCTCTAACTAGTTGTGGTACTCTTTCTAAAACGAAAAATGACAAAAAATCCAAGCCTGAGTCAACAGAGCAGATGAACTTTGACTGAACGACTCCAATAATTATCCAATTTGTAATATTAGATCCAAAGCTACTCAGTTCTTGGTCCTGTTAACAAGTCAAGGAGGCTAGAAATACAGTCTTATAGTGAAATGAAAATTTTGAAATCATTTAAACAAAATGATAAGGAAAATTAAGTGATTTTTACGGGGCAGATAAAGGTCGAACGGTTATTGCGTTTTACAAAAACGACTACATAGGCAAAACTTTGGATTTTCTCATTTCAGTAAGCTACGATATTTTGAAAAACGTTCCTATAACTATATTCCAGAAAAAGGTAAAGAAAACCCTTAAGACAATGAAGTAGATTATGAATGTAGGAGATAAATGCAGAGCATTGATCATGAATCTACAACCACATAACCTGTATCCTCTTATTGAATTACATAAAACCAATTACTTGATCAGACTTATGGTGTCATTTGTAACGACTACTACCATGGAAATCTCAGAAATGCTTATGAAGTTAATTCTTAATTCAGACGTATACTAATTTCAAGCCGCTATTTACTTCAAGAAAAACTCACCAAATAGTGAATGATATTCAAAACGCAATTTTTCTGATAATGCTTAATCAAAATCGTTTGAATTCCCAAATTTCTTTACCAGTGTTCCACCAATTGAAACAATTGAGCTGGTATAGCGTGTTTTTTGACCAAACCCATGTAAATCCACTAATAAAACAAGACATT
>NW_027412664.1:0-58852 GCF_025532065.1 Leptinotarsa decemlineata
TAATTTGTTAGGAAATCGAACTGTAAACTCTACTGAACCAATTTTTAATCATGAATATACAAACGATACATTTTATATATTAACCAATGACATTAAAACTCATTCAATCAACAAAATTCCAAGAATCATAAAAACAAGATCAATCGAAATGAGTGAACATGGATTACTTCAACACTCCCACGTTTTTGTTCACTTCGAAGCGTTACCCACAGACCTTCGATTCTTGAAACTTTTCTCGTGTAAGGGTTTGGTTTAAAATATCTGCCAACTGGTTTTCTGATTGGGTAAACAACAGTGATATTTTTTTCGTTTGTGATGATCATCATAGCTCATCAAGTTATAGCACTTCTATTATCACCAAAAAGTTCCGTTGATTCGAAACGTCAACATCAATTTCTGTAAGCAACCTTCTCAACCATATTATTTCTTGTGCGGCATCCCAAGCTGCAATATATTCAGATTCTGTCGTGGGTTGCAACACTTTTGTCGTTGAGATGTCCATGTAACTGGACAACCTGATAATAAAGTAACATAGCCAGTTGTGAATATCTAGTATCAATGTCTCCTGCAAAATCTGCATCTGAATACGCTTTTAATATTCGTTGCTCCCACCATTGTATAGATTCCATAACTTTTAGTACCCTTTAGGTATCTGAAAATACGTTTGACTGCTTCCCAGTGCTGCTTTCCTGGATTTTCCAAACCTTCTGCTAACTCTGCTCACTGAGAATGATATATCTGGACAGTGACAACCGCTAAAAACATGCTTCTCTGTACGGAATATTTTCATATATAATTTTTCTTCCTCGTTTTTGGTTGAGCTGCATTCAGAATAACATTCATTGTGAAGTCCATTTGTGGCTCTTATTGGTGGTTCCACATCATCTCTCTGGGCATAGTCTTTGATGTTGACGGTTTTTATGTTCTTCAAACCTGCCCAAAAGGGAAGAATATTAGTGTAGGATATTATGCTTTTATGCCTATGTAGATGAATTTATTCTCTCAACCTACTGTAAGCTGGCGATATTGCTATATCAAAGGTAAAGTTTAACTTCAAAACAGCGACGTCTCAAGTATCGAAGAGACATCCTCCTTTTTTCCTAGGGGTGCCTGGGTTCATTAAAGTCCCCTTAGAATTGAAAAATTTGTGCTATAGGTGTAAATATAATTTATACTTATGAACATTTTGGTATTGTTTACAATTAGAAAAGTGAAATCTTCTCACATTTGAAACTTTGTGGCCTCAGGAGCTCAAGGCTCCCTGCCCTGCCAGTATTATAGGGGGAGTCCTATAATAACGGTTGAATAAAATTTATAACTGACAGATAAATCAAGGGATTTGTTAACAAATTTGGAATCAACTGAGAAAGGTGTAGATGTTAGGGAAAGGAATTATGAATATTTTAACTGGATTCGAGTTTGATTCGATCGTTACCGTTTACAGTTAATTTCCCGTTTTTGCAAACAACTATACAAGGATATATTCGAACGCATTAATTATATTCGAACACATATTCGAATCCCTTTAAGGATTCCGTGCTCCGACGGAACACGGAACGGTGAATTGACGACTTTGGTTCCGTGAATGTCTTGCCGCCGAAATTCAAAATTTGTTGTGATACTTTGGTAGCCATTTGCTAATTTTCGAGTTTATGTCTAAACTTCTCGATTTTTCGGATTAATCAAGTATGATCATCTTTATAAGAATAGGAAATTTTTATTCTTGGCATTTGGATGCTGGTAAAACATTCAACTCACTTGTTGGATTCCATTGCTTATGGAGAACAGAATCTTACTGATTTGAATTTTGGCTTCTTGGGACAAAAGTAAACCTATAGGCCACACGACACTACAGGCGAGTTGATATTTATCAACGAGACAACTCATATATTCAGAGAATGAGCTTGATCATTCTGTCCAGACTCCAGACGTATCGTCCCGACATCACTTCCAGTGAACCGTTTCCATCTAATATGAATTGTTTCATTTTAGGCTTTCTTTCATCTGAATACCGCTTCCTCGTTTAGTATTGCTATAAGACTAGACATCCTTGCATGAATGCCTAATACAGTAGTAGCAGTAGTTAGTAGTTTACCGCTGTTGTACCGATCACAATTGTTGTACGGACAGAGCACTGCAGACCTAAGTTTGTAACTCTAAAACCATTCTTGTTCTGCAAGCCACCTTGAGGGAGACACACACATATAAGCTTAGTTATTAAGATAGGGACAAATAACTTATCAGAGACTAGATTTTTGATGCTTGATCTATTATCTCAACAAAGATTTATGTTCTTCAAACCTGCCCAAAAGGGAAGAATATTAGTGTAGGATATATGCTTTTATGCCTATGTAGATGAATTCATTCTCTCGACCTACTGTAAGCTGGCGATATAGCTATGAAGGGGTGTTGGTGAGGAAACTTTTTTGCAGTCTGAGTCGAACTGCAGTTCATCGAGCAATACATGAAGTATCAATTCGAATAGTTGAAGTGATGGGTGCAGAATGTATAGTATTCCCTCAGAATATTCGGGAAAGGAATGTATTGAAAATGGCTCTCATGGAGAAATGGAGAGGACAATTTGCTGTAGAAGGAATGAGGGTTAGAGATAGAATTGTCTAGCAGTATTACCTGTTGTAATTTGTAGGAAATCGAACTGTAAACTCTACTGAACCAGGTTTTAATCATGAATATACAAACGATACATTTTATATGTATTAACAATGACATTAAAACTCATTCAATCAACAACGATTTCCAAGGAATCATAAAAACAAGATCAATCGAAATGAAGTGAACATGGATTACTTCAACACTCCCACTCTTTGTTCACTTCGAAGACGTTACCCACAGACCTTGTCGATTTGTTGAAAATTTTTCTCGTGTAAGGGTTTGGTTAAAATATCTGCCAACTGGTTTCTGATTGGGTGTAAACAACAGTGATATTTTTTTCGTTTGTGATGATCATTATAGCTCATCAAGTTTATAGCACTTCTATTATCAACAAAAAGTTCCGTTGGATTTGAAACGTCAACATCAATTTCTTTAAGCAACCTTCTCAACCATATTATTTCTCGTGCGGCATCCCAAGCTGCAATATATTCAGATTCTGTCGTGGATGTTGCAACACTTTTGTCGTTGAGATGTCCATGTAACTGGACAACCTGATAATAAAGTAACATAGCCAGTTGTTGAATATCTAGTATCAATGTCTCCTGCAAAATCTGCATCTGAATACGCTTTTAAATATTCGTTGCTCCCACCATTGTATAGAATTCCATAACTTTTAGTACCCTTTAGGTATCTGAAAATACGTTTGACTGCTTTCCTGGATTTTCCAAATATCTGCTAACTCTGCTCACTGAGAATGATATATCTGGACGAGTGACAACCGCTAAAAACATGCTTCTCTGTACGGAATATTTTTCATATATTATTTTTCTTCCTCGTTTTGGGGCTTTGAGCTGCATTCAGAATAACATTCATTGTGGAAGTCCATTTTGTGTCTCTTATGTGGTGGTTCCACATCATCTCTCTGGGCATAGTCTTTGATGTTGACGGTTGGTTTATGTTCTTCAAACCTGCCCAAAAGGGAAGAATATTAGTGTAGGATATATGCTTTTATGCCTATGTAGATGAATTCATTCTCTCAACCTACTGTAAGCTGGCGATATGCTATATCTAAGGTAAAGTATAACTTCAAAACAGCGACGTCTCAAGTATCGAAGAGACATCCTCCTTTTTTCCTTGGGGAGCCTGGGTTCATTAAAGTCCCCTTAGAATTGAAACATTTGTGCTATAGGTGTAATATAATTTATATCTTATGAACATTTTGGTATTGTTTACAATTAGAAAAGTGAAATCTTCTCACATTTGAAACTTTGTGGCCTCAGGAGCTCAAGGCTCCCTGCCCTGCCAGTATTATAGGGGGAGTCCTATAATAACGGTTGAATAAAATTTATAAACTGACAGATAAATCAAGGGATTTGTTAACAAATTTGGAATCAACTGAGAAAGGTGTAGACGTTAGGGAAAGGAATTATGAATATTTTAACTGGATTCGAGTTTGATTCGATCGGTTACCGTTTAGAGTCAATTTCCCGTTTTTGTTTTGTATGCTATATAAGCTCCGGGTTGATCAAGCGGGTGCGCTCTACCCTCCATCTTATCCACGCCCTTCTTCACTGTTAAAAAGCTGGCGGCCTACCCTGGGAGCTATGATCTCTCTCTATCTATCTAAATTTTATTTTGTTGAAAGTGAAGTTCACGCGACGCCACCTAGTGTTCACTAGCTGAACTTATTGGAATACGGATCCAATAGAAATGTAGAAATTTTCTGGCTATGGAATGTTTCATTGTCGGGGTTACATAGTTCGTACCCTCACAAACAGATGGCAAAAAAGGTGCCAAATCAATTTTTTTCTTTCCGTGAATTACATCCGATTACATTACTCAAAGCATTGGGTATCATTATGAAACTATACTGTGACGCAACTCCCTCTCCTAACCCTTGAATTTTTTTAGTACAGAAGAGTCATTGTAGAAACCGAGTATTCCTATCGAGTATTCTAATTGGTTCGTTTACAAAATGATATGCTATTTAACGGCTCGTATTATCGTTCATTTCTGAAACAGATAGATATCAAGTTGACAATGTTATTGAATTTAAAATAAGATTCGTTGATAGAAAAGTTTACGCGGACGCCACCTAGAGTTGACTAGCAGAACTTACCGGAATGAAGAGCCAATGGAAATGTAGAAATTTTGTGCCTATGGAATGTTTTCATGTCGAGGTTATATAGTTCACGCCTTCACAGATAGATGGCAAAGGAGGTCCAATAGGTCATATGCATGTAATATAAAATAGCTCATTTTAATTTTTTTCTTAATCTATTTTGATACCAGATCAATGTAAATGAGTTCACATGACTATATACTTTATAAATTTTGAATAGTTCATAATTGAACTACATACATTCAACAGAAGTACATCTATGTTGATTCTCTTCTTTTACTTGTATGAGACTGAAGCTTTACTTTTCATAAAGTTATTTTGTCTGAACTCGGACGTAATTTTACAAAACCCACAAAAAATCATGATTACTTTCATAATCGATAATGATCCCATGTTATTCAAAGTCTAAAGTCAGAAAATCGAGATTGAAGTCATTGAATAAATGAAATCAAAACCATTGTGAAATGATATACAACAAAATAAATGTCAGGAATAATTCTCAGATGATGTGGTGCTGCAGGTTTTTCCGGGTTTTCCTGCAGCTGAAAAAGCAAATGCGCCACTGGAATCAATGAAGTCGCCCCGGAGCGCCAATTAATTTTTATTGTTGTATTTATTTTATTTTTATCGTTGTTTTAACACATAGTAATAATTCTGTAATTAAATATTCCAGTAATTCTCCCCAAAATGTGGTAGATCGGTGACCAGAGCCGAGTTTAAACTGTGATGTGATCTAAGTTTCAACTGTCTCAGGAGCCAAGTTTCGACTGTGAAGGATGACGGGTTTCAATTTTTGACGGGAGCTCAGTTTCAACTGAGGAAAAAGACCAGTTTGAACTGTTGCAGGAGTCGTGTTTCAACTGTGGCGGGTGCTGACGGGTCCCCAAATGATATGCTATTCACTGGCTCGTATCATCGTTTATTCCTGAAAGAGATGGATATTGAATCGTTAATAAATTGGTGGATGTAGCCGTCACTACGTGTAGGAAATCATGAAACTCTTTATGTTTTTACCTCTTTTTTTTTTAACTTACGTTACTGCAGTTTCATCCTATACGGCGTTACGGTTTCATTTTGTCATTTATTCTGTTTTGAGGTCGACGACTATTTAAACCTGAAATGAATACTTCCTTGAAAGTTTTGGGATATTTTAATACCTCGTCATTCGTTTAGTTCTCATTCACTGACAAACAACTATACAAGGATATATTCGAACGCATTAATTATATTCGAACACATATTCGAATCCCTTTAAGGATTCCGTGCTCTGACGGAACACGGAACGGTGAATTGACGACTTTGGTTCCGTGAATGTCTTGCCGCCGAGATTCAAAATTTGTTGTGATACTTTTGGTAGCCATTTGCTAATTTTCGAGTTTATGTCTAAACTTCTCGATTTTTCGGATTAACAAGTATGATCATCTTTTATAAGAATAGGAAATTTTTATTCTTGGCATTTGGATGCTGGTAAAACATTCAACTCACTTGTTGGATTCGATTGCTTATGGAGAACAGAATCTTACTGATTTGAATTTTGGCTTCTTGGGACAAAAGTAAACCTATAGGCCACACGACACTACAGGCGAGTTGATATTTATCAACGAGACAACTCATATTTCAGAGAATGAGCTTGATCATTCTGTCCAGACTCCAGACGTATCGTCCCGGACATCACTTCCAGTGAACCGTTTCCATCTAATATGAATTGTTTCATTTTAGGCTTTCTTTCATCTGAATACCGCTTCCTCGTGTTAGTATTGCTATAAGACTAGACATCCTTGCATGAATGCCTAATACAGTAGTAGCAGTAGTTAGTAGTTAACCGCTGTTGTACCGATCACAATTGTTGTACGGACAGAGCACTGCAGACCTAAGTTTGTAACTCTAAAACCATTCTTGTTCTGCAAGCCACCTTGAGGGAGACACACACATATAAGCTCAGTTATTAAGATAGGGACAAATAACTTATCAGAGACTAGATTTTTGATGCTTGATCTATTATCTCAACAAAGATTTATGTTTTCAAACCTGCCCAAAAGGGGAAGAATATTAGTGTAGGATATATGCTTTTATGCCTATGTAGATGAATTCATTCTCTCGACCTACTGTAAGCTGGCGACATAGCTATAAAGGGGTGTTGGTGAGGAAACTTTTTTGCAGTTTGAGTCGAACTGCAGTTCATCGAGCAATACGTGAAGTATCAATTCGAATAGTTGAAGTGATGGGTGCAGGCAAATGTATAGTATTCCCTCAGAATATTCGGGAAAGGAATGTATTGAAAATGGCTTTCATGGAGAAATGGAGAGGACAATTTGCTGTAGAAGGAATGAGGGTTAGAGATAGAATTGTCCAGCAGTATTACCTGTTGTAATTTGTAGGAAATCGAACTGTAAACTCTACTGAACCAGGTTTTAATCATGAATATACAAACGATACATTTTATATATTAACAATGACATTAAAACTCATTCAATCAACAACGATTCCAAGGAATCATAAAAACAAGATCAATCGAAATGAAGTGAACATGGATTACTTCAACACTCCCACTCTTTGTTCACTTCGAAGACGTTACCCACAGACCTTGTCGATTTGTTGAAAATTTTTCTCGTGGTAAGGGTTTGGTTAAAATATCTGCCAACTGGTTTTCTGATTGGGTGTAAACAACAGTGATATTTTTTTCGTTTGTGATGATCATCATAGCTCATCAAGTTTATAGCACTTCTATTATCAACAAAAAGTTCCGTTGGATTCGAAACGTCAACATCAATTTCTGTAAGCAACCTTCTCAACCATATTATTTCTTGTGCGGCATCCCAAGCTGCAATATATTCAGATTCTGTCGTGGATGTTGCAACACTTTTGTCGTTGAGATGTCCATGTAACTGGACAACCTGATAATAAAGTAACATAGCCAGTTGTTGAATATCTAGTATCAATGTCTCCTGCAAAATCTGCATCTGAATACGCTTTTAAATATTCGTTGCTCCCACCATTGTATAGAATTCCATAACTTTTAGTACCCTTTAGGTATCTGAAAATACGTTTGACTGCTTTCCAGTGCTGCTTTCCTGGATTTTCCAAATTCTGCTAACTCTGCTCACTGAGAATGATATATCTGGACGAGTGACAACCGCTAAAAACATGCTTCTCTGTACGGAATATTTTTCATATATTATTTTTCTTCCTCGTTTGGGGGCTTTGAGCTGCATTCAGAATAACATTCATTGTGGAAGTCCATTTTGTGTCTCTTATGTGGTGGTTCCACATCATCTCTCTGGGGCATAGTCTTTGATGTTGACGGTTGGTTTATGTTCTTCAAACTGCCCAAAAGGGGAAGAATATTAGTGTAGGATATATGCTTTTATGCCTATGTAGATGAATTCATTCTCTCAACCTACTGTAAGCTGGCGATATAGCTATATCAAAGGTAAAGTATAACTTCAAAACAGCGACGTCTCAAGTATCGAAGAGACATCCTCCTTTTTTCCTAGGGGTGCCTGGGTTCATTAAAGTCCCCTTAGAATTGAAACATTTGTGCTATAGGTGTAATATAATTTATATCTTATGAACATTTTGGTATTGTTTACAATTAGAAAAGTGAAATCTTCTCACATTTGAAACTTTGTGGCCTCAGGAGCTCAAGGCTCCCTGCCCTGCCAGTATTATAGGGGGAGTCCTATAATAACGGTTGAATAAAATTTATAAACTGACAGATAAATCAAGGGATTTGTTAACAAATTTGGAATCAACTGAGAAAGGTGTAGATGTTAGGGAAAGGAATTATGAATATTTTAACTGGATTCGAGTTTGATTCGATCGGTTACCGTTTACAGTTAATTTCCCGTTTTTGCAAACAACTATACAAGGATATATTCGAACGCATTAATTATATTCGAACACATATTCGAATCCCTTTAAGGATTCCGTGCTCCGACGGAACACGGAACGGTGAATTGACGACTTTGGTTCCGTGAATGTCTTGCCGCCGAAATTCAAAATTTGTTGTGATACTTTTGGTAGCCATTTGCTAATTTTCGAGTTTATGTCTAAACTTCTCGATTTTTCGGATTAATCAAGTATGATCATCTTTTATAAGAATAGGAAATTTTTATTCTTGGCATTTGGATGCTGGTAAAACATTCAACTCACTTGTTGGATCCATTGCTTATGGAGAACAGAATCTTACTGATTTGAATTTTGGCTTCTTGGGACAAAAGTAAACCTATAGGCCACACGACACTACAGGCGAGTTGATATTTATCAACGAGACAACTCATATATTCAGAGAATGAGCTTGATCATTCTGTCCAGACTCCAGACGTATCGTCCCGGACATCACTTCCAGTGAACCGTTTCCATCTAATATGAATTGTTTCATTTTAGGCTTTCTTTCATCTGAATACCGCTTCCTCGTGTTAGTATTGCTATAAGACTAGACATCCTTGCATGAATGCCTAATACAGTAGTAGCAGTAGTTAGTAGTTAACCGCTGTTGTACCGATCACAATTGTTGTACGGACAGAGCACTGCAGACCTAAGTTTGTAACTCTAAAACCATTCTTGTTCTGCAAGCCACCTTGAGGGAGACACACACATATAAGCTTAGTTATTAAGATAGGGACAAATAACTTATCAGAGACTAGATTTTTGATGCTTGATCTATTATCTCAACAAAGATTTATGTTCTTCAAACCTGCCCAAAAGGGAAGAATATTAGTGTAGGATATATGCTTTTATGCCTATGTAGATGAATTCATTCTCTCGACCTACTGTAAGCTGGCGATATAGCTATGAAGGGGTGTTGGTGAGGAAACTTTTTTGCAGTCTGAGTCGAACTGCAGTTCATCGAGCAATACATGAAGTATCAATTCGAATAGTTGAAGTGATGGGTGCAGAATGTATAGTATTCCCTCAGAATATTCGGGAAAGGAATGTATTGAAAATGGCTTTCATGGAGAAATGGAGAGGACAATTTGCTGTAGAAGGAATGAGGGTTAGAGATAGAATTGTCTAGCAGTATTACCTGTTGTAATTTGTAGGAAATCGAACTGTAAACTCTACTGAACCAGGTTTTAATCATGAATATACAAACGATACATTTTATATGTATTAACAATGACATTAAAACTCATTCAATCAACAACGATTTCCAAGGAATCATAAAAACAAGATCAATCGAAATGAAGTGAACATGGATTACTTCAACACTCCCACTCTTTGTTCACTTCGAAGACGTTACCCACAGACCTTGTCGATTTGTTGAAAATTTTTCTCGTGGTAAGGGTTTGGTTAAAATATCTGCCAACTGGTTTTCTGATTGGGTGTAAACAACAGTGATATTTTTTTCGTTTGTGATGATCATTATAGCTCATCAAGTTTATAGCACTTCTATTATCAACAAAAAGTTCCGTTGGATTTGAAACGTCAACATCAATTTCTTTAAGCAACCTTCTCAACCATATTATTTCTCGTGCGGCATCCCAAGCTGCAATATATTCAGATTCTGTCGTGGATGTTGCAACACTTTTGTCGTTGAGATGTCCATGTAACTGGACAACCTGATAATAAAGTAACATAGCCAGTTGTTGAATATCTAGTATCAATGTCTCCTGCAAAATCTGCATCTGAATACGCTTTTAAATATTCGTTGCTCCCACCATTGTATAGAATTCCATAACTTTTAGTACCCTTTAGGTATCTGAAAATACGTTTGACTGCTTTCCAGTGCTGCTTTCCTGGATTTTCCAAATATCTGCTAACTCTGCTCACTGAGAATGATATATCTGGACGAGTGACAACCGCTAAAAACATGCTTCTCTGTACGGAATATTTTTCATATATTATTTTTCTTCCTCGTTTTGGGGCTTTGAGCTGCATTCAGAATAACATTCATTGTGGAAGTCCATTTTGTGTCTCTTATTGGTGGTTCCACATCATCTCTCTGGGGCATAGTCTTTGATGTTGACGGTTGGTTTATGTTCTTCAAACCTGCCCAAAAGGGGAAGAATATTAGTGTAGGATATATGCTTTTATGCCTATGTAGATGAATTCATTCTCTCACCTACTGTAAGCTGGCGATATGGCTATATCAAGGTAAAGTATAACTTCAAAACAGCGACGTCTCAAGTATCGAAGAGACATCCTCCTTTTTTCCTTGGGGAGCCTGGGTTCATTAAAGTCCCCTTAGAATTGAAACATTTGTGCTATAGGTGTAATATAATTTATATCTTATGAACATTTTGGTATTGTTTACAATTAGAAAAGTGAAATCTTCTCACATTTGAAACTTTGTGGCCTCAGGAGCTCAAGGCTCCCTGCCCTGCCAGTATTATAGGGGGAGTCCTATAATAACGGTTGAATAAAATTATAAACTGACAGATAAATCAAGGGATTTGTTAACAAATTTGGAATCAACTGAGAAAGGTGTAGACGTTAGGGAAAGGAATTATGAATATCTTAACTGGATTCGAGTTTGATTCGATCGTTTACCGTTTAGAGTCAATTTCCCGTTTTTGTTTTGTATGCTATATAAGCTCCGGGGTTGATCAAGCGGGTGGCGCTCTACCCTCCATCTTATCCACGCCCTTCTTCACTGTTAAAAGCTGGCGGCCTACCCTGGGAGCTATGATCTCTCTCTATCTAGTCTAAATTTTATTTTGTTGAAAGTGAAGTTCACGCGACGCCACCTAGTGTTCACTAGCTGAACTTATTGGAATACGGATCCAATAGAAATGTAGAAATTTTTCTGGCTATGGAATGTTTCATTGTCGGGTTACATAGTTCGTACCCTCACAAACAGATGGCAAAAAAGTGTGCCAAATCAATTTTTTCTTTCCGATGAATTACATCCGATTACATTACTCAAAGCATTGGGTATCATTATGAAACTATACTGTGACGCAACTCCCTCTCCTAACCCTGAATTTTTTTAGTACAGAAGAGTCATTGTAAAACCGAGTATTCCTATCGAGTATTCTAATTGGTTCGTTTACAAAATGATATCTATTTAACGGCTTGTATTATCGTTCATTTCTGAAACAGATAGATATCAAGTGACAATGTTATTGAATTTTAAAATAAGATTCGTTGATAGAAAAGTTTACGCGGACGCCACCTAGAGTTGACTAGCAGAACTTACCGGAATGAAGAGCCAATGGAAATGTAGAAATTTTTGTGCCTATGGAATGTTTTCATGTCGAGGTTATATAGTTCACGCCTTCACAGATAGATGGCAAAGGAGGTCCAATAGTTCATATGCATTTAATATAAATAGCTCATTTTAATTTTTTTCTTAATCTATTTTGATACCAGATCAATGTAAATGAGTTCACATGACTAATACTTTTAAAATTTTGAATAGTTCATAATTGAACTACAACATTCAACAGAAGTACATCTATGTTGATTCTCTTCTTTTACTTGTATGAGACTGAAGCTTTACTTTTCATAAAGTTATTTGTCTGAACTCGGACGTAATTTTACAAAACCCACAAAAAATCATGATTACTTTCATAATCGATAATGATCCCATGTTATTCAAAGTCTAAAGTCAGAAAATCGAGATTGAAGTCATTGAATTAAATGAAATCAAAACCATTGTGAAATGATATACAACAAAATAAATGTCAGGAATAATTCTCAGATGATGTTTGCTGCAGGTTTTTCCGGGTTTTCCTGCAGCTGAAAAAGCAAATGCGCCACTGGAATCAATGAAGTCGCCCCGGAGCGCAATTAATTTTTATTGTTGTATTTATTTTATTTTTATCGTTGTTTTACACATAGTAATAATTCTGTAATTAAATATTCCAGTAATTCTCCCCAAAATGTGGTAATCGGTGACCAGAGCCGAGTTTAAACTGTGATGTGATCTAAGTTTCAACTGTCTCAGGAGCCAAGTTTCGACTGTGAAGGATGACGGGTTTCAATTTTGACGGAGCTCAGTTTCAACTGAGGAAAAAGACCAGTTTGAACTGTTGCAGGAGTCGTGTTTTCAACTGTGGCGGTGCTGACGGGTCCCAAAGAATGCTATTCACTGGCTCGTATCATCGTTTATTCCTGAAAGAGATGGATATTGAATCGTTTAATAAATTGGTGATGTAGCCGTCACTACGTGGTAGGAAATCATGAAACTCTTTATGTTTTTACCTCTTTTATTTTAACTTACGTTACTGCAGTTTCATCCTATACGGCGTTACGGTTTCATTTTGTCATTTATTCTGTTTTGAGGTCGACGACTATTTAAACCTGAAAGGAATACTTCCTTGAAAGTTTTGGGATATTTTAATACCTCGTCATTCGTTTAGTTCTCATTCACTGACAAACAACTATACAAGGATATATTCGAACGCATTAATTATATTCGAACACATATTCGAATCCCTTTAAGGATTCCGTGCTCCGACGGAACACGGAACGGTGAATTGACGACTTTGGTTCCGTGAATGTCTTGCCGCCGAAATTCAAAATTTGTTGTGATACTTTTGGTAGCCATTTGCTAATTTTCGAGTTTATGTCTAAACTTCTCGATTTTTCGGATTAATCAAGTATGATCATCTTTTATAAGAATAGGAAATTTTTATTCTTGGCATTTGGATGCTGGTAAAACATTCAACTCACTTGTTGGATTCGATTGCTTATGGAGAACAGAATCTTACTGATTTGAATTTTGGCTTCTTGGGACAAAAGTAAACCTATAGGCCACACGACACTACAGGCGAGTTGATATTTATCAACGAGACAACTCATATATTCAGAGAATGAGCTTGATCATTCTGTCCAGACTCCAGACGTATCGTCCCGGACATCACTTCCAGTGAACCGTTTCCATCTAATATGAATTGTTTCATTTTAGGCTTTCTTTCATCTGAATACCGCTTCCTCGTGTTAGTATTGCTATAAGACTAGACATCCTTGCATGAATGCCTAATACAGTAGTAGCAGTAGTTAGTAGTTAACCGCTGTTGTACCGATCACAATTGTTGTACGGACAGAGCACTGCAGACCTAAGTTTGTAACTCTAAAACCATTCTTGTTCTGCAAGCCACCTTGAGGGAGACACACACATATAAGCTTAGTTATTAAGATAGGGACAAATAACTTATCAGAGACTAGATTTTTGATGCTTGATCTATTATCTCAACAAAGATTTATGTTCTTCAAACCTGCCCAAAAGGGGAAGAATATTAGTGTAGGATATATGCTTTTATGCCTATGTAGATGAATTCATTCTCTCGACCTACTGTAAGCTGGCGATATAGCTATGAAGGGGTGTTGGTGAGGAAACTTTTTTGCAGTCTGAGTCGAACTGCAGTTCATCGAGCAATACATGAAGTATCAATTCGAATAGTTGAAGTGATGGGTGCAGAATGTATAGTATTCCCTCAGAATATTCGGGAAAGGAATGTATTGAAAATGGCTCTCATGGAGAAATGGAGAGGACAATTTGCTGTAGAAGGAATGAGGGTTAGAGATAGAATTGTCTAGCAGTATTACCTGTTGTAATTTGTAGGAAATCGAACTGTAAACTCTACTGAACCAGGTTTTAATCATGAATATACAAACGATACATTTTATATGTATTAACAATGACATTAAAACTCATTCAATCAACAACGATTTCCAAGGAATCATAAAAACAAGATCAATCGAAATGAAGTGAACATGGATTACTTCAACACTCCCACTCTTTGTTCACTTCGAAGACGTTACCCACAGACCTTGTCGATTTGTTGAAAATTTTTCTCGTGGTAAGGGTTTGGTTAAAATATCTGCCAACTGGTTTTCTGATTGGGTGTAAACAACAGTGATATTTTTTTCGTTTGTGATGATCATTATAGCTCATCAAGTTTATAGCACTTCTATTATCAACAAAAAGTTCCGTTGGATTTGAAACGTCAACATCAATTTCTTTAAGCAACCTTCTCAACCATATTATTTCTCGTGCGGCATCCCAAGCTGCAATATATTCAGATTCTGTCGTGGATGTTGCAACACTTTTGTCGTTGAGATGTCCATGTAACTGGACAACCTGATAATAAAGTAACATAGCCAGTTGTTGAATATCTAGTATCAATGTCTCCTGCAAAATCTGCATCTGAATACGCTTTTAAATATTCGTTGCTCCCACCATTGTATAGAATTCCATAACTTTTAGTACCCTTTAGGTATCTGAAAATACGTTTGACTGCTTTCCAGTGCTGCTTTCCTGGATTTTCCAAATATCTGCTAACTCTGCTCACTGAGAATGATATATCTGGACGAGTGACAACCGCTAAAAACATGCTTCTCTGTACGGAATATTTTTCATATATTATTTTTCTTCCTCGTTTTGGGGGCTTTGAGCTGCATTCAGAATAACATTCATTGTGGAAGTCCATTTTGTGTCTCTTATGTGGTGGTTCCACATCATCTCTCTGGGGCATAGTCTTTGATGTTGACGGTTGGTTTATGTTCTTCAAACCTGCCCAAAAGGGGAAGAATATTAGTGTAGGATATATGCTTTTATGCCTATGTAGATGAATTCATTCTCTCAACCTACTGTAAGCTGGCGATATGGCTATATCTAAGGTAAAGTATAACTTCAAAACAGCGACGTCTCAAGTATCGAAGAGACATCCTCCTTTTTTCCTTGGGGAGCCTGGGTTCATTAAAGTCCCCTTAGAATTGAAACATTTGTGCTATAGGTGTAATATAATTTATATCTTATGAACATTTTGGTATTGTTTACAATTAGAAAAGTGAAATCTTCTCACATTTGAAACTTTGTGGCCTCAGGAGCTCAAGGCTCCCTGCCCTGCCAGTATTATAGGGGGAGTCCTATAATAACGGTTGAATAAAATTTATAAACTGACAGATAAATCAAGGGATTTGTTAACAAATTTGGAATCAACTGAGAAAGGTGTAGACGTTAGGGAAAGGAATTATGAATATCTTAACTGGATTCGAGTTTGATTCGATCGGTTACCGTTTAGAGTCAATTTCCCGTTTTTGTTTTGTATGCTATATAAGCTCCGGGTTGATCAAGCGGGTGGCGCTCTACCCTCCATCTTATCCACGCCCTTCTTCACTGTTAAAAAGCTGGCGGCCTACCCTGGGAGCTATGATCTCTCTCTATCTAGTCTAAATTTTATTTTGTTGAAAGTGAAGTTCACGCGGACGCCACCTAGTGTTCACTAGCTGAACTTATTGGAATACGGATCCAATAGAAATGTAGAAATTTTTCTGGCTATGGAATGTTTCATTGTCGGGGTTACATAGTTCGTACCCTCACAAACAGATGGCAAAAAAGGTGCCAAATCAATTTTTTTCTTTCCGTGAATTACATCCGATTACATTACTCAAAGCATTGGGTATCATTATGAAACTATACTGTGACGCAACTCCCTCTCCTAACCCTTGAATTTTTTTAGTACAGAAGAGTCATTGTAGAAACCGAGTATTCCTATCGAGTATTCTAATTGGTTCGTTTACAAAATGATATGCTATTTAACGGCTCGTATTATCGTTCATTTCTGAAACAGATAGATATCAAGTTGACAATGTTATTGAATTTTAAAATAAGATTCGTTGATAGAAAAGTTTACGCGGACGCCACCTAGAGTTGACTAGCAGAACTTACCGGAATGAAGAGCCAATGGAAATGTAGAAATTTTTGTGCCTATGGAATGTTTTCATGTCGAGGTTATATAGTTCACGCCTTCACAGATAGATGGCAAAGGAGGTCCAATAGGTCATATGCATGTAATATAAAATAGCTCATTTTAATTTTTTTCTTAATCTATTTTGATACCAGATCAATGTAAATGAGTTCACATGACTATATACTTTATAAATTTTGAATAGTTCATAATTGAACTACATACATTCAACAGAAGTACATCTATGTTGATTCTCTTCTTTTACTTGTATGAGACTGAAGCTTTACTTTTCATAAAGTTATTTTGTCTGAACTCGGACGTAATTTTACAAAACCCACAAAAAATCATGATTACTTTCATAATCGATAATGATCCCATGTTATTCAAAGTCTAAAGTCAGAAAATCGAGATTGAAGTCATTGAATTAAATGAAATCAAAACCATTGTGAAATGATATACAACAAAATAAATGTCAGGAATAATTCTCAGATGATGTGGTGCTGCAGGTTTTTCCGGGTTTTCCTGCAGCTGAAAAAGCAAATGCGCCACTGGAATCAATGAAGTCGCCCCGGAGCGCCAATTAATTTTTATTGTTGTATTTATTTTATTTTTATCGTTGTTTTAACACATAGTAATAATTCTGTAATTAAATATTCCAGTAATTCTCCCCAAAATGTGGTAGATCGGTGACCAGAGCCGAGTTTAAACTGTGATGTGATCTAAGTTTCAACTGTCTCAGGAGCCAAGTTTCGACTGTGAAGGATGACGGGTTTCAATTTTGACGGGAGCTCAGTTTCAACTGAGGAAAAAGACCAGTTTGAACTGTTGCAGGAGTCGTGTTTCAACTGTGGCGGGTGCTGACGGGTCCCAAATGATATGCTATTCACTGGCTCGTATCATCGTTTATTCCTGAAAGAGATGGATATTGAATCGTTAATAAATTGGTGGATGTAGCCGTCACTACGTGGTAGGAAATCATGAAACTCTTTATGTTTTTACCTCTTTTATTTTTAACTTACGTTACTGCAGTTTCATCCTATACGGCGTTACGGTTTCATTTTGTCATTTATTCTGTTTTGAGGTCGACGACTATTTAAACCTGAAATGAATACTTCCTTGAAAGTTTTGGGATATTTTAATACCTCGTCATTCGTTTAGTTCTCATTCACTGACAAACAACTATACAAGGATATATTCGAACGCATTAATTATATTCGAACACATATTCGAATCCCTTTAAGGATTCCGTGCTCTGACGGAACACGGAACGGTGAATTGACGACTTTGGTTCCGTGAATGTCTTGCCGCCGAGATTCAAAATTTGTTGTGATACTTTTGGTAGCCATTTGCTAATTTTCGAGTTTATGTCTAAACTTCTCGATTTTTCGGATTAACCAAGTATGATCATCTTTTATAAGAATAGGAAATTTTTATTCTTGGCATTTGGATGCTGGTAAAACATTCAACTCACTTGTTGGATTCGATTGCTTATGGAGAACAGAATCTTACTGATTTGAATTTTGGCTTCTTGGGACAAAAGTAAACCTATAGGCCACACGACACTACAGGCGAGTTGATATTTATCAACGAGACAACTCATATTTTCAGAGAATGAGCTTGATCATTCTGTCCAGACTCCAGACGTATCGTCCCGGACATCACTTCCAGTGAACCGTTTCCATCTAATATGAATTGTTTCATTTTAGGCTTTCTTTCATCTGAATACCGCTTCCTCGTGTTAGTATTGCTATAAGACTAGACATCCTTGCATGAATGCCTAATACAGTAGTAGCAGTAGTTAGTAGTTAACCGCTGTTGTACCGATCACAATTGTTGTACGGACAGAGCACTGCAGACCTAAGTTTGTAACTCTAAAACCATTCTTGTTCTGCAAGCCACCTTGAGGGAGACACACACATATAAGCTCAGTTATTAAGATAGGGACAAATAACTTATCAGAGACTAGATTTTTGATGCTTGATCTATTATCTCAACAAATATTTATGTTCTTCAAACCTGCCCAAAAGGGGAAGAATATTAGTGTAGGATATATGGTTTTATGCCTATGTAGATGAATTCATTCTCTCGACCTACTGTAAGCTGGCGACATAGCTATAAAGGGGTGTTGGTGAGGAAACTTTTTTGCAGTTTGAGTCGAACTGCAGTTCATCGAGCAATACATGAAGTATCAATTCGAATAGTTGAAGTGATGGGTGCAGGCAGAATGTATAGTATTCCCTCAGAATATTCGGGAAAGGAATGTATTGAAAATGGCTTTCATGGAGAAATGGAGAGGACAATTTGCTGTAGAAGGAATGAGGGTTAGAGATAGAATTGTCTAGCAGTATTACCTGTTGTAATTTGTAGGAAATCGAACTGTAAACTCTACTGAACCAGATTTTAATCATGAATATACAAACGATACATTTTATATATTAACAATGACATTAAAACTCATTCAATCAACAACGATTTCCAAGGAATCATAAAAACAAGATCAATCGAAATGAAGTGAACATGGATTACTTCAACACTCCCACTCTTTGTTCACTTCGAAGACGTTACCCACAGACCTTGTCGATTTGTTGAAAATTTTTCTCGTGGTAAGGGTTTGGTTAAAATATCTGCCAACTGGTTTTCTGATTGGGTGTAAACAACAGTGATATTTTTTTCGTTTGTGATGATCATCATAGCTCATCAAGTTTATAGCACTTCTATTATCAACAAAAAGTTCCGTTGGATTCGAAACGTCAACATCAATTTCTTTAAGCAACCTTCTCAACCATATTATTTCTTGTGCGGCATCCCAAGCTGCAATATATTCAGATTCTGTCGTGGATGTTGCAACACTTTTGTCGTTGAGATGTCCATGTAACTGGACAACCTGATAATAAAGTAACATAGCCAGTTGTTGAATATCTAGTATCAATGTCTCCTGCAAAATCTGCATCTGAATACGCTTTTAAATATTCGTTGCTCCCACCATTGTATAGAATTCCATAACTTTTAGTACCCTTTAGGTATCTGAAAATACGTTTGACTGCTTCCCAGTGCTGCTTTCCTGGATTTTCCAAACCTTCTGCTAACTCTGCTCACTGAGAATGATATATCTGGACGAGTGACAACCGCTAAAAACATGCTTCTCTGTACGGAATATTTTTCATATATTATTTTTCTTCCTCGTTTTGGGGGCTTTGAGCTGCATTCAGAATAACATTCATTGTGGAAGTCCATTTTGTGTCTCTTATGTGGTGGTTCCACATCATCTCTCTGGGGCATAGTCTTTGATGTTGACGGTTGGTTTATGTTCTTCAAACCTGCCCAAAAGGGGAAGAATATTAGTGTAGGATATATGCTTTTATGCCTATGTAGATGAATTTATTCTCTCAACCTACTGTAAGCTGGCGATATAGCTATATCAAAGGTAAAGTATAACTTCAAAACAGCGACGTCTCAAGTATCGAAGAGACATCCTCCTTTTTTCCTTGGGGTGCCTGGGTTCATTAAAGTCCCCTTAGAATTGAAATATTTGTGCTATAGGTGTAATATAATTTATATCTTATGAACATTTTGGTATTGTTTACAATTAGAAAAGTGAAATCTTCTCACATTTGAAACTTTGTGGCCTCAGGAGCTCAAGGCTCCCTGCCCTGCCAGTATTATAGGGGGAGTCCTATAATAACGGTTGAATAAAATTTATAAACTGACAGATAAATCAAGGGATTTGTTAACAAATTTGGAATCAACTGAGAAAGGTGTAGATGTTAGGGAAAGGAATTATGAATATTTTAACTGGATTCGAGTTTGATTCGATCGGTTACCGTTTACAGTTAATTTCCCGTTTTTGCAAACAACTATACAAGGATATATTCGAACGCATTAATTATATTCGAACACATATTCGAATCCCTTTAAGGATTCCGTGCTCCGACGGAACACGGAACGGTGAATTGACGACTTTGGTTCCGTGAATGTCTTGCCGCCGAAATTCAAAATTTGTTGTGATACTTTTGGTAGCCATTTGCTAATTTTCGAGTTTATGTCTAAACTTCTCGATTTTTCGGATTAATCAAGTATGATCATCTTTTATAAGAATAGGAAATTTTTATTCTTGGCATTTGGATGCTGGTAAAACATTCAACTCACTTGTTGGATTCCATTGCTTATGGAGAACAGAATCTTACTGATTTGAATTTTGGCTTCTTGGGACAAAAGTAAACCTATAGGCCACACGACACTACAGGCGAGTTGATATTTATCAACGAGACAACTCATATATTCAGAGAATGAGCTTGATCATTCTGTCCAGACTCCAGACGTATCGTCCCGGACATCACTTCCAGTGAACCGTTTCCATCTAATATGAATTGTTTCATTTTAGGCTTTCTTTCATCTGAATACCGCTTCCTCGTGTTAGTATTGCTATAAGACTAGACATCCTTGCATGAATGCCTAATACAGTAGTAGCAGTAGTTAGTAGTTAACCGCTGTTGTACCGATCACAATTGTTGTACGGACAGAGCACTGCAGACCTAAGTTTGTAACTCTAAAACCATTCTTGTTCTGCAAGCCACCTTGAGGGAGACACACACATATAAGCTTAGTTATTAAGATAGGGACAAATAACTTATCAGAGACTAGATTTTTGATGCTTGATCTATTATCTCAACAAAGATTTATGTTCTTCAAACCTGCCCAAAAGGGGAAGAATATTAGTGTAGGATATATGCTTTTATGCCTATGTAGATGAATTCATTCTCTCGACCTACTGTAAGCTGGCGATATAGCTATGAAGGGGTGTTGGTGAGGAAACTTTTTTGCAGTCTGAGTCGAACTGCAGTTCATCGAGCAATACATGAAGTATCAATTCGAATAGTTGAAGTGATGGGTGCAGAATGTATAGTATTCCCTCAGAATATTCGGGAAAGGAATGTATTGAAAATGGCTCTCATGGAGAAATGGAGAGGACAATTTGCTGTAGAAGGAATGAGGGTTAGAGATAGAATTGTCTAGCAGTATTACCTGTTGTAATTTGTAGGAAATCGAACTGTAAACTCTACTGAACCAGGTTTTAATCATGAATATACAAACGATACATTTTATATGTATTAACAATGACATTAAAACTCATTCAATCAACAACGATTTCCAAGGAATCATAAAAACAAGATCAATCGAAATGAAGTGAACATGGATTACTTCAACACTCCCACTCTTTGTTCACTTCGAAGACGTTACCCACAGACCTTGTCGATTTGTTGAAAATTTTTCTCGTGGTAAGGGTTTGGTTAAAATATCTGCCAACTGGTTTTCTGATTGGGTGTAAACAACAGTGATATTTTTTTCGTTTGTGATGATCATTATAGCTCATCAAGTTTATAGCACTTCTATTATCAACAAAAAGTTCCGTTGGATTTGAAACGTCAACATCAATTTCTTTAAGCAACCTTCTCAACCATATTATTTCTCGTGCGGCATCCCAAGCTGCAATATATTCAGATTCTGTCGTGGATGTTGCAACACTTTTGTCGTTGAGATGTCCATGTAACTGGACAACCTGATAATAAAGTAACATAGCCAGTTGTTGAATATCTAGTATCAATGTCTCCTGCAAAATCTGCATCTGAATACGCTTTTAAATATTCGTTGCTCCCACCATTGTATAGAATTCCATAACTTTTAGTACCCTTTAGGTATCTGAAAATACGTTTGACTGCTTTCCAGTGCTGCTTTCCTGGATTTTCCAAATATCTGCTAACTCTGCTCACTGAGAATGATATATCTGGACGAGTGACAACCGCTAAAAACATGCTTCTCTGTACGGAATATTTTTCATATATTATTTTTCTTCCTCGTTTTGGGGGCTTTGAGCTGCATTCAGAATAACATTCATTGTGGAAGTCCATTTTGTGTCTCTTATGTGGTGGTTCCACATCATCTCTCTGGGGCATAGTCTTTGATGTTGACGGTTGGTTTATGTTCTTCAAACCTGCCCAAAAGGGGAAGAATATTAGTGTAGGATATATGCTTTTATGCCTATGTAGATGAATTCATTCTCTCAACCTACTGTAAGCTGGCGATATGGCTATATCTAAGGTAAAGTATAACTTCAAAACAGCGACGTCTCAAGTATCGAAGAGACATCCTCCTTTTTTCCTTGGGGAGCCTGGGTTCATTAAAGTCCCCTTAGAATTGAAACATTTGTGCTATAGGTGTAATATAATTTATATCTTATGAACATTTTGGTATTGTTTACAATTAGAAAAGTGAAATCTTCTCACATTTGAAACTTTGTGGCCTCAGGAGCTCAAGGCTCCCTGCCCTGCCAGTATTATAGGGGGAGTCCTATAATAACGGTTGAATAAAATTTATAAACTGACAGATAAATCAAGGGATTTGTTAACAAATTTGGAATCAACTGAGAAAGGTGTAGACGTTAGGGAAAGGAATTATGAATATCTTAACTGGATTCGAGTTTGATTCGATCGGTTACCGTTTAGAGTCAATTTCCCGTTTTTGTTTTGTATGCTATATAAGCTCCGGGTTGATCAAGCGGGTGGCGCTCTACCCTCCATCTTATCCACGCCCTTCTTCACTGTTAAAAAGCTGGCGGCCTACCCTGGGAGCTATGATCTCTCTCTATCTAGTCTAAATTTTATTTTGTTGAAAGTGAAGTTCACGCGGACGCCACCTAGTGTTCACTAGCTGAACTTATTGGAATACGGATCCAATAGAAATGTAGAAATTTTTCTGGCTATGGAATGTTTCATTGTCGGGGTTACATAGTTCGTACCCTCACAAACAGATGGCAAAAAAGGTGCCAAATCAATTTTTTTCTTTCCGTGAATTACATCCGATTACATTACTCAAAGCATTGGGTATCATTATGAAACTATACTGTGACGCAACTCCCTCTCCTAACCCTTGAATTTTTTTAGTACAGAAGAGTCATTGTAGAAACCGAGTATTCCTATCGAGTATTCTAATTGGTTCGTTTACAAAATGATATGCTATTTAACGGCTCGTATTATCGTTCATTTCTGAAACAGATAGATATCAAGTTGACAATGTTATTGAATTTTAAAATAAGATTCGTTGATAGAAAAGTTTACGCGGACGCCACCTAGAGTTGACTAGCAGAACTTACCGGAATGAAGAGCCAATGGAAATGTAGAAATTTTTGTGCCTATGGAATGTTTTCATGTCGAGGTTATATAGTTCACGCCTTCACAGATAGATGGCAAAGGAGGTCCAATAGGTCATATGCATGTAATATAAAATAGCTCATTTTAATTTTTTTCTTAATCTATTTTGATACCAGATCAATGTAAATGAGTTCACATGACTATATACTTTATAAATTTTGAATAGTTCATAATTGAACTACATACATTCAACAGAAGTACATCTATGTTGATTCTCTTCTTTTACTTGTATGAGACTGAAGCTTTACTTTTCATAAAGTTATTTTGTCTGAACTCGGACGTAATTTTACAAAACCCACAAAAAATCATGATTACTTTCATAATCGATAATGATCCCATGTTATTCAAAGTCTAAAGTCAGAAAATCGAGATTGAAGTCATTGAATTAAATGAAATCAAAACCATTGTGAAATGATATACAACAAAATAAATGTCAGGAATAATTCTCAGATGATGTGGTGCTGCAGGTTTTTCCGGGTTTTCCTGCAGCTGAAAAAGCAAATGCGCCACTGGAATCAATGAAGTCGCCCCGGAGCGCCAATTAATTTTTATTGTTGTATTTATTTTATTTTTATCGTTGTTTTAACACATAGTAATAATTCTGTAATTAAATATTCCAGTAATTCTCCCCAAAATGTGGTAGATCGGTGACCAGAGCCGAGTTTAAACTGTGATGTGATCTAAGTTTCAACTGTCTCAGGAGCCAAGTTTCGACTGTGAAGGATGACGGGTTTCAATTTTGACGGGAGCTCAGTTTCAACTGAGGAAAAAGACCAGTTTGAACTGTTGCAGGAGTCGTGTTTCAACTGTGGCGGGTGCTGACGGGTCCCAAATGATATGCTATTCACTGGCTCGTATCATCGTTTATTCCTGAAAGAGATGGATATTGAATCGTTAATAAATTGGTGGATGTAGCCGTCACTACGTGGTAGGAAATCATGAAACTCTTTATGTTTTTACCTCTTTTATTTTTAACTTACGTTACTGCAGTTTCATCCTATACGGCGTTACGGTTTCATTTTGTCATTTATTCTGTTTTGAGGTCGACGACTATTTAAACCTGAAATGAATACTTCCTTGAAAGTTTTGGGATATTTTAATACCTCGTCATTCGTTTAGTTCTCATTCACTGACAAACAACTATACAAGGATATATTCGAACGCATTAATTATATTCGAACACATATTCGAATCCCTTTAAGGATTCCGTGCTCTGACGGAACACGGAACGGTGAATTGACGACTTTGGTTCCGTGAATGTCTTGCCGCCGAGATTCAAAATTTGTTGTGATACTTTTGGTAGCCATTTGCTAATTTTCGAGTTTATGTCTAAACTTCTCGATTTTTCGGATTAACCAAGTATGATCATCTTTTATAAGAATAGGAAATTTTTATTCTTGGCATTTGGATGCTGGTAAAACATTCAACTCACTTGTTGGATTCGATTGCTTATGGAGAACAGAATCTTACTGATTTGAATTTTGGCTTCTTGGGACAAAAGTAAACCTATAGGCCACACGACACTACAGGCGAGTTGATATTTATCAACGAGACAACTCATATTTTCAGAGAATGAGCTTGATCATTCTGTCCAGACTCCAGACGTATCGTCCCGGACATCACTTCCAGTGAACCGTTTCCATCTAATATGAATTGTTTCATTTTAGGCTTTCTTTCATCTGAATACCGCTTCCTCGTGTTAGTATTGCTATAAGACTAGACATCCTTGCATGAATGCCTAATACAGTAGTAGCAGTAGTTAGTAGTTAACCGCTGTTGTACCGATCACAATTGTTGTACGGACAGAGCACTGCAGACCTAAGTTTGTAACTCTAAAACCATTCTTGTTCTGCAAGCCACCTTGAGGGAGACACACACATATAAGCTCAGTTATTAAGATAGGGACAAATAACTTATCAGAGACTAGATTTTTGATGCTTGATCTATTATCTCAACAAATATTTATGTTCTTCAAACCTGCCCAAAAGGGGAAGAATATTAGTGTAGGATATATGGTTTTATGCCTATGTAGATGAATTCATTCTCTCGACCTACTGTAAGCTGGCGACATAGCTATAAAGGGGTGTTGGTGAGGAAACTTTTTTGCAGTTTGAGTCGAACTGCAGTTCATCGAGCAATACGTGAAGTATCAATTCGAATAGTTGAAGTGATGGGTGCAGGCAGAATGTATAGTATTCCCTCAGAATATTCGGGAAAGGAATGTATTGAAAATGGCTTTCATGGAGAAATGGAGAGGACAATTTGCTGTAGAAGGAATGAGGGTTAGAGATAGAATTGTCCAGCAGTATTACCTGTTGTAATTTGTAGGAAATCGAACTGTAAACTCTACTGAACCAGATTTTAATCATGAATATACAAACGATACATTTTATATATTAACAATGACATTAAAACTCATTCAATCAACAAAGATTCCAAGGAATCATAAAAACAAGATCAATCGAAATGAAGTGAACATGGATTACTTCAACACTCCCACTGTTTGTTCACTTCGAAGACGTTACCCACAGACCTTGTCGATTTCTTGAAAATTTTTCTCGTGGTAAGGGTTTGGTTAAAATATCTGCCAACTGGTTTTCTGATTGGGTGTAAACAACAGTGATATTTTTTTCGTTTGTGATGATCATCATAGCTCATCAAGTTTATAGCACTTCTATTATCAACAAAAAGTTCCGTTGGATTCGAAACGTCAACATCAATTTCTGTAAGCAACCTTCTCAACCATATTATTTCTTGTGCGGCATCCCAAGCTGCAATATATTCAGATTCTGTCGTGGATGTTGCAACACTTTTGTCGTTGAGATGTCCATGTAACTGGACAACCTGATAATAAAGTAACATAGCCAGTTGTTGAATATCTAGTATCAATGTCTCCTGCAAAATCTGCATCTGAATACGCTTTTAAATATTCGTTGCTCCCACCATTGTATAGAATTCCATAACTTTTAGTACCCTTTAGGTATCTGAAAATACGTTTGACTGCTTCCCAGTGCTGCTTTCCTGGATTTTCCAAACCTTCTGCTAACTCTGCTCACTGAGAATGATATATCTGGACGAGTGACAACCGCTAAAAACATGCTTCTCTGTACGGAATATTTTTCATATATTATTTTTCTTCCTCGTTTTGGGGGCTTTGAGCTGCATTCAGAATAACATTCATTGTGGAAGTCCATTTTGTGTCTCTTATGTGGTGGTTCCACATCATCTCTCTGGGGCATAGTCTTTGATGTTGACGGTTGGTTTATGTTCTTCAAACCTGCCCAAAAGGGGAAGAATATTAGTGTAGGATATATGCTTTTATGCCTATGTAGATGAATTTATTCTCTCAACCTACTGTAAGCTGGCGATATAGCTATATCAAAGGTAAAGTATAACTTCAAAACAGCGACGTCTCAAGTATCGAAGAGACATCCTCCTTTTTTCCTAGGGGTGCCTGGGTTCATTAAAGTCCCCTTAGAATTGAAATATTTGTGCTATAGGTGTAATATAATTTATATCTTATGAACATTTTGGTATTGTTTACAATTAGAAAAGTGAAATCTTCTCACATTTGAAACTTTGTGGCCTCAGGAGCTCAAGGCTCCCTGCCCTGCCAGTATTATAGGGGGAGTCCTATAATAACGGTTGAATAAAATTTATAAACTGACAGATAAATCAAGGGATTTGTTAACAAATTTGGAATCAACTGAGAAAGGTGTAGATGTTAGGGAAAGGAATTATGAATATTTTAACTGGATTCGAGTTTGATTCGATCGGTTACCGTTTACAGTTAATTTCCCGTTTTTGCAAACAACTATACAAGGATATATTCGAACGCATTAATTATATTCGAACACATATTCGAATCCCTTTAAGGATTCCGTGCTCCGACGGAACACGGAACGGTGAATTGACGACTTTGGTTCCGTGAATGTCTTGCCGCCGAAATTCAAAATTTGTTGTGATACTTTTGGTAGCCATTTGCTAATTTTCGAGTTTATGTCTAAACTTCTCGATTTTTCGGATTAATCAAGTATGATCATCTTTTATAAGAATAGGAAATTTTTATTCTTGGCATTTGGATGCTGGTAAAACATTCAACTCACTTGTTGGATTCCATTGCTTATGGAGAACAGAATCTTACTGATTTGAATTTTGGCTTCTTGGGACAAAAGTAAACCTATAGGCCACACGACACTACAGGCGAGTTGATATTTATCAACGAGACAACTCATATATTCAGAGAATGAGCTTGATCATTCTGTCCAGACTCCAGACGTATCGTCCCGGACATCACTTCCAGTGAACCGTTTCCATCTAATATGAATTGTTTCATTTTAGGCTTTCTTTCATCTGAATACCGCTTCCTCGTGTTAGTATTGCTATAAGACTAGACATCCTTGCATGAATGCCTAATACAGTAGTAGCAGTAGTTAGTAGTTAACCGCTGTTGTACCGATCACAATTGTTGTACGGACAGAGCACTGCAGACCTAAGTTTGTAACTCTAAAACCATTCTTGTTCTGCAAGCCACCTTGAGGGAGACACACACATATAAGCTTAGTTATTAAGATAGGGACAAATAACTTATCAGAGACTAGATTTTTGATGCTTGATCTATTATCTCAACAAAGATTTATGTTCTTCAAACCTGCCCAAAAGGGGAAGAATATTAGTGTAGGATATATGCTTTTATGCCTATGTAGATGAATTCATTCTCTCGACCTACTGTAAGCTGGCGATATAGCTATGAAGGGGTGTTGGTGAGGAAACTTTTTTGCAGTCTGAGTCGAACTGCAGTTCATCGAGCAATACATGAAGTATCAATTCGAATAGTTGAAGTGATGGGTGCAGAATGTATAGTATTCCCTCAGAATATTCGGGAAAGGAATGTATTGAAAATGGCTCTCATGGAGAAATGGAGAGGACAATTTGCTGTAGAAGGAATGAGGGTTAGAGATAGAATTGTCTAGCAGTATTACCTGTTGTAATTTGTAGGAAATCGAACTGTAAACTCTACTGAACCAGGTTTTAATCATGAATATACAAACGATACATTTTATATGTATTAACAATGACATTAAAACTCATTCAATCAACAACGATTTCCAAGGAATCATAAAAACAAGATCAATCGAAATGAAGTGAACATGGATTACTTCAACACTCCCACTCTTTGTTCACTTCGAAGACGTTACCCACAGACCTTGTCGATTTGTTGAAAATTTTTCTCGTGGTAAGGGTTTGGTTAAAATATCTGCCAACTGGTTTTCTGATTGGGTGTAAACAACAGTGATATTTTTTTCGTTTGTGATGATCATTATAGCTCATCAAGTTTATAGCACTTCTATTATCAACAAAAAGTTCCGTTGGATTTGAAACGTCAACATCAATTTCTTTAAGCAACCTTCTCAACCATATTATTTCTCGTGCGGCATCCCAAGCTGCAATATATTCAGATTCTGTCGTGGATGTTGCAACACTTTTGTCGTTGAGATGTCCATGTAACTGGACAACCTGATAATAAAGTAACATAGCCAGTTGTTGAATATCTAGTATCAATGTCTCCTGCAAAATCTGCATCTGAATACGCTTTTAAATATTCGTTGCTCCCACCATTGTATAGAATTCCATAACTTTTAGTACCCTTTAGGTATCTGAAAATACGTTTGACTGCTTTCCAGTGCTGCTTTCCTGGATTTTCCAAATATCTGCTAACTCTGCTCACTGAGAATGATATATCTGGACGAGTGACAACCGCTAAAAACATGCTTCTCTGTACGGAATATTTTTCATATATTATTTTTCTTCCTCGTTTTGGGGGCTTTGAGCTGCATTCAGAATAACATTCATTGTGGAAGTCCATTTTGTGTCTCTTATGTGGTGGTTCCACATCATCTCTCTGGGGCATAGTCTTTGATGTTGACGGTTGGTTTATGTTCTTCAAACCTGCCCAAAAGGGGAAGAATATTAGTGTAGGATATATGCTTTTATGCCTATGTAGATGAATTCATTCTCTCAACCTACTGTAAGCTGGCGATATGGCTATATCTAAGGTAAAGTATAACTTCAAAACAGCGACGTCTCAAGTATCGAAGAGACATCCTCCTTTTTTCCTTGGGGAGCCTGGGTTCATTAAAGTCCCCTTAGAATTGAAACATTTGTGCTATAGGTGTAATATAATTTATATCTTATGAACATTTTGGTATTGTTTACAATTAGAAAAGTGAAATCTTCTCACATTTGAAACTTTGTGGCCTCAGGAGCTCAAGGCTCCCTGCCCTGCCAGTATTATAGGGGGAGTCCTATAATAACGGTTGAATAAAATTTATAAACTGACAGATAAATCAAGGGATTTGTTAACAAATTTGGAATCAACTGAGAAAGGTGTAGACGTTAGGGAAAGGAATTATGAATATCTTAACTGGATTCGAGTTTGATTCGATCGGTTACCGTTTAGAGTCAATTTCCCGTTTTTGTTTTGTATGCTATATAAGCTCCGGGGTTGATCAAGCGGGTGGCGCTCTACCCTCCATCTTATCCACGCCCTTCTTCACTGTTAAAAAGCTGGCGGCCTACCCTGGGAGCTATGATCTCTCTCTATCTAGTCTAAATTTTATTTTGTTGAAAGTGAAGTTCACGCGGACGCCACCTAGTGTTCACTAGCTGAACTTATTGGAATACGGATCCAATAGAAATGTAGAAATTTTTCTGGCTATGGAATGTTTCATTGTCGGGGTTACATAGTTCGTACCCTCACAAACAGATGGCAAAAAAGGTGCCAAATCAATTTTTTTCTTTCCGTGAATTACATCCGATTACATTACTCAAAGCATTGGGTATCATTATGAAACTATACTGTGACGCAACTCCCTCTCCTAACCCTTGAATTTTTTTAGTACAGAAGAGTCATTGTAGAAACCGAGTATTCCTATCGAGTATTCTAATTGGTTCGTTTACAAAATGATATGCTATTTAACGGCTCGTATTATCGTTCATTTCTGAAACAGATAGATATCAAGTTGACAATGTTATTGAATTTTAAAATAAGATTCGTTGATAGAAAAGTTTACGCGGACGCCACCTAGAGTTGACTAGCAGAACTTACCGGAATGAAGAGCCAATGGAAATGTAGAAATTTTTGTGCCTATGGAATGTTTTCATGTCGAGGTTATATAGTTCACGCCTTCACAGATAGATGGCAAAGGAGGTCCAATAGGTCATATGCATGTAATATAAAATAGCTCATTTTAATTTTTTTCTTAATCTATTTTGATACCAGATCAATGTAAATGAGTTCACATGACTATATACTTTATAAATTTTGAATAGTTCATAATTGAACTACATACATTCAACAGAAGTACATCTATGTTGATTCTCTTCTTTTACTTGTATGAGACTGAAGCTTTACTTTTCATAAAGTTATTTTGTCTGAACTCGGACGTAATTTTACAAAACCCACAAAAAATCATGATTACTTTCATAATCGATAATGATCCCATGTTATTCAAAGTCTAAAGTCAGAAAATCGAGATTGAAGTCATTGAATTAAATGAAATCAAAACCATTGTGAAATGATATACAACAAAATAAATGTCAGGAATAATTCTCAGATGATGTGGTGCTGCAGGTTTTTCCGGGTTTTCCTGCAGCTGAAAAAGCAAATGCGCCACTGGAATCAATGAAGTCGCCCCGGAGCGCCAATTAATTTTTATTGTTGTATTTATTTTATTTTTATCGTTGTTTTAACACATAGTAATAATTCTGTAATTAAATATTCCAGTAATTCTCCCCAAAATGTGGTAGATCGGTGACCAGAGCCGAGTTTAAACTGTGATGTGATCTAAGTTTCAACTGTCTCAGGAGCCAAGTTTCGACTGTGAAGGATGACGGGTTTCAATTTTGACGGGAGCTCAGTTTCAACTGAGGAAAAAGACCAGTTTGAACTGTTGCAGGAGTCGTGTTTCAACTGTGGCGGGTGCTGACGGGTCCCAAATGATATGCTATTCACTGGCTCGTATCATCGTTTATTCCTGAAAGAGATGGATATTGAATCGTTAATAAATTGGTGGATGTAGCCGTCACTACGTGGTAGGAAATCATGAAACTCTTTATGTTTTTACCTCTTTTATTTTTAACTTACGTTACTGCAGTTTCATCCTATACGGCGTTACGGTTTCATTTTGTCATTTATTCTGTTTTGAGGTCGACGACTATTTAAACCTGAAATGAATACTTCCTTGAAAGTTTTGGGATATTTTAATACCTCGTCATTCGTTTAGTTCTCATTCACTGACAAACAACTATACAAGGATATATTCGAACGCATTAATTATATTCGAACACATATTCGAATCCCTTTAAGGATTCCGTGCTCTGACGGAACACGGAACGGTGAATTGACGACTTTGGTTCCGTGAATGTCTTGCCGCCGAGATTCAAAATTTGTTGTGATACTTTTGGTAGCCATTTGCTAATTTTCGAGTTTATGTCTAAACTTCTCGATTTTTCGGATTAACCAAGTATGATCATCTTTTATAAGAATAGGAAATTTTTATTCTTGGCATTTGGATGCTGGTAAAACATTCAACTCACTTGTTGGATTCGATTGCTTATGGAGAACAGAATCTTACTGATTTGAATTTTGGCTTCTTGGGACAAAAGTAAACCTATAGGCCACACGACACTACAGGCGAGTTGATATTTATCAACGAGACAACTCATATTTTCAGAGAATGAGCTTGATCATTCTGTCCAGACTCCAGACGTATCGTCCCGGACATCACTTCCAGTGAACCGTTTCCATCTAATATGAATTGTTTCATTTTAGGCTTTCTTTCATCTGAATACCGCTTCCTCGTGTTAGTATTGCTATAAGACTAGACATCCTTGCATGAATGCCTAATACAGTAGTAGCAGTAGTTAGTAGTTAACCGCTGTTGTACCGATCACAATTGTTGTACGGACAGAGCACTGCAGACCTAAGTTTGTAACTCTAAAACCATTCTTGTTCTGCAAGCCACCTTGAGGGAGACACACACATATAAGCTCAGTTATTAAGATAGGGACAAATAACTTATCAGAGACTAGATTTTTGATGCTTGATCTATTATCTCAACAAATATTTATGTTCTTCAAACCTGCCCAAAAGGGGAAGAATATTAGTGTAGGATATATGGTTTTATGCCTATGTAGATGAATTCATTCTCTCGACCTACTGTAAGCTGGCGACATAGCTATAAAGGGGTGTTGGTGAGGAAACTTTTTTGCAGTTTGAGTCGAACTGCAGTTCATCGAGCAATACGTGAAGTATCAATTCGAATAGTTGAAGTGATGGGTGCAGGCAGAATGTATAGTATTCCCTCAGAATATTCGGGAAAGGAATGTATTGAAAATGGCTTTCATGGAGAAATGGAGAGGACAATTTGCTGTAGAAGGAATGAGGGTTAGAGATAGAATTGTCCAGCAGTATTACCTGTTGTAATTTGTAGGAAATCGAACTGTAAACTCTACTGAACCAGATTTTAATCATGAATATACAAACGATACATTTTATATATTAACAATGACATTAAAACTCATTCAATCAACAAAGATTCCAAGGAATCATAAAAACAAGATCAATCGAAATGAAGTGAACATGGATTACTTCAACACTCCCACTGTTTGTTCACTTCGAAGACGTTACCCACAGACCTTGTCGATTTCTTGAAAATTTTTCTCGTGGTAAGGGTTTGGTTAAAATATCTGCCAACTGGTTTTCTGATTGGGTGTAAACAACAGTGATATTTTTTTCGTTTGTGATGATCATCATAGCTCATCAAGTTTATAGCACTTCTATTATCAACAAAAAGTTCCGTTGGATTCGAAACGTCAACATCAATTTCTGTAAGCAACCTTCTCAACCATATTATTTCTTGTGCGGCATCCCAAGCTGCAATATATTCAGATTCTGTCGTGGATGTTGCAACACTTTTGTCGTTGAGATGTCCATGTAACTGGACAACCTGATAATAAAGTAACATAGCCAGTTGTTGAATATCTAGTATCAATGTCTCCTGCAAAATCTGCATCTGAATACGCTTTTAAATATTCGTTGCTCCCACCATTGTATAGAATTCCATAACTTTTAGTACCCTTTAGGTATCTGAAAATACGTTTGACTGCTTCCCAGTGCTGCTTTCCTGGATTTTCCAAACCTTCTGCTAACTCTGCTCACTGAGAATGATATATCTGGACGAGTGACAACCGCTAAAAACATGCTTCTCTGTACGGAATATTTTTCATATATTATTTTTCTTCCTCGTTTTGGGGGCTTTGAGCTGCATTCAGAATAACATTCATTGTGGAAGTCCATTTTGTGTCTCTTATGTGGTGGTTCCACATCATCTCTCTGGGGCATAGTCTTTGATGTTGACGGTTGGTTTATGTTCTTCAAACCTGCCCAAAAGGGGAAGAATATTAGTGTAGGATATATGCTTTTATGCCTATGTAGATGAATTTATTCTCTCAACCTACTGTAAGCTGGCGATATAGCTATATCAAAGGTAAAGTATAACTTCAAAACAGCGACGTCTCAAGTATCGAAGAGACATCCTCCTTTTTTCCTAGGGGTGCCTGGGTTCATTAAAGTCCCCTTAGAATTGAAATATTTGTGCTATAGGTGTAATATAATTTATATCTTATGAACATTTTGGTATTGTTTACAATTAGAAAAGTGAAATCTTCTCACATTTGAAACTTTGTGGCCTCAGGAGCTCAAGGCTCCCTGCCCTGCCAGTATTATAGGGGGAGTCCTATAATAACGGTTGAATAAAATTTATAAACTGACAGATAAATCAAGGGATTTGTTAACAAATTTGGAATCAACTGAGAAAGGTGTAGATGTTAGGGAAAGGAATTATGAATATTTTAACTGGATTCGAGTTTGATTCGATCGGTTACCGTTTACAGTTAATTTCCCGTTTTTGCAAACAACTATACAAGGATATATTCGAACGCATTAATTATATTCGAACACATATTCGAATCCCTTTAAGGATTCCGTGCTCCGACGGAACACGGAACGGTGAATTGACGACTTTGGTTCCGTGAATGTCTTGCCGCCGAAATTCAAAATTTGTTGTGATACTTTTGGTAGCCATTTGCTAATTTTCGAGTTTATGTCTAAACTTCTCGATTTTTCGGATTAATCAAGTATGATCATCTTTTATAAGAATAGGAAATTTTTATTCTTGGCATTTGGATGCTGGTAAAACATTCAACTCACTTGTTGGATTCCATTGCTTATGGAGAACAGAATCTTACTGATTTGAATTTTGGCTTCTTGGGACAAAAGTAAACCTATAGGCCACACGACACTACAGGCGAGTTGATATTTATCAACGAGACAACTCATATATTCAGAGAATGAGCTTGATCATTCTGTCCAGACTCCAGACGTATCGTCCCGGACATCACTTCCAGTGAACCGTTTCCATCTAATATGAATTGTTTCATTTTAGGCTTTCTTTCATCTGAATACCGCTTCCTCGTGTTAGTATTGCTATAAGACTAGACATCCTTGCATGAATGCCTAATACAGTAGTAGCAGTAGTTAGTAGTTAACCGCTGTTGTACCGATCACAATTGTTGTACGGACAGAGCACTGCAGACCTAAGTTTGTAACTCTAAAACCATTCTTGTTCTGCAAGCCACCTTGAGGGAGACACACACATATAAGCTTAGTTATTAAGATAGGGACAAATAACTTATCAGAGACTAGATTTTTGATGCTTGATCTATTATCTCAACAAAGATTTATGTTCTTCAAACCTGCCCAAAAGGGGAAGAATATTAGTGTAGGATATATGCTTTTATGCCTATGTAGATGAATTCATTCTCTCGACCTACTGTAAGCTGGCGATATAGCTATGAAGGGGTGTTGGTGAGGAAACTTTTTTGCAGTCTGAGTCGAACTGCAGTTCATCGAGCAATACATGAAGTATCAATTCGAATAGTTGAAGTGATGGGTGCAGAATGTATAGTATTCCCTCAGAATATTCGGGAAAGGAATGTATTGAAAATGGCTCTCATGGAGAAATGGAGAGGACAATTTGCTGTAGAAGGAATGAGGGTTAGAGATAGAATTGTCTAGCAGTATTACCTGTTGTAATTTGTAGGAAATCGAACTGTAAACTCTACTGAACCAGGTTTTAATCATGAATATACAAACGATACATTTTATATGTATTAACAATGACATTAAAACTCATTCAATCAACAACGATTTCCAAGGAATCATAAAAACAAGATCAATCGAAATGAAGTGAACATGGATTACTTCAACACTCCCACTCTTTGTTCACTTCGAAGACGTTACCCACAGACCTTGTCGATTTGTTGAAAATTTTTCTCGTGGTAAGGGTTTGGTTAAAATATCTGCCAACTGGTTTTCTGATTGGGTGTAAACAACAGTGATATTTTTTTCGTTTGTGATGATCATTATAGCTCATCAAGTTTATAGCACTTCTATTATCAACAAAAAGTTCCGTTGGATTTGAAACGTCAACATCAATTTCTTTAAGCAACCTTCTCAACCATATTATTTCTCGTGCGGCATCCCAAGCTGCAATATATTCAGATTCTGTCGTGGATGTTGCAACACTTTTGTCGTTGAGGATGTCCATGTAACTGGACAACCTGATAATAAAGTAACATAGCCAGTTGTTGAATATCTAGTATCAATGTCTCCTGCAAAATCTGCATCTGAATACGCTTTTAAATATTCGTTGCTCCCACCATTGTATAGAATTCCATAACTTTTAGTACCCTTTAGGTATCTGAAAATACGTTTGACTGCTTTCCAGTGCTGCTTTCCTGGATTTTCCAAATATCTGCTAACTCTGCTCACTGAGAATGATATATCTGGACGAGTGACAACCGCTAAAAACATGCTTCTCTGTACGGAATATTTTTCATATATTATTTTTCTTCCTCGTTTTGGGGGCTTTGAGCTGCATTCAGAATAACATTCATTGTGGAAGTCCATTTTGTGTCTCTTATGTGGTGGTTCCACATCATCTCTCTGGGGCATAGTCTTTGATGTTGACGGTTGGTTTATGTTCTTCAAACCTGCCCAAAAGGGGAAGAATATTAGTGTAGGATATATGCTTTTATGCCTATGTAGATGAATTCATTCTCTCAACCTACTGTAAGCTGGCGATATGGCTATATCTAAGGTAAAGTATAACTTCAAAACAGCGACGTCTCAAGTATCGAAGAGACATCCTCCTTTTTTCCTTGGGGAGCCTGGGTTCATTAAAGTCCCCTTAGAATTGAAACATTTGTGCTACAGGTGTAATATAATTTATATCTTATGAACATTTTGGTATTGTTTACAATTAGAAAAGTGAAATCTTCTCACATTTGAAACTTTGTGGCCTCAGGAGCTCAAGGCTCCCTGCCCTGCCAGTATTATAGGGGGAGTCCTATAATAACGGTTGAATAAAATTTATAAACTGACAGATAAATCAAGGGATTTGTTAACAAATTTGGAATCAACTGAGAAAGGTGTAGACGTTAGGGAAAGGAATTATGAATATCTTAACTGGATTCGAGTTTGATTCGATCGGTTACCGTTTAGAGTCAATTTCCCGTTTTTGTTTTGTATGCTATATAAGCTCCGGGGTTGATCAAGCGGGTGGCGCTCTACCCTCCATCTTATCCACGCCCTTCTTCACTGTTAAAAAGCTGGCGGCCTACCCTGGGAGCTATGATCTCTCTCTATCTAGTCTAAATTTTATTTTGTTGAAAGTGAAGTTCACGCGGACGCCACCTAGTGTTCACTAGCTGAACTTATTGGAATACGGATCCAATAGAAATGTAGAAATTTTTCTGGCTATGGAATGTTTCATTGTCGGGGTTACATAGTTCGTACCCTCACAAACAGATGGCAAAAAAGGTGCCAAATCAATTTTTTTCTTTCCGTGAATTACATCCGATTACATTACTCAAAGCATTGGGTATCATTATGAAACTATACTGTGACGCAACTCCCTCTCCTAACCCTTGAATTTTTTTAGTACAGAAGAGTCATTGTAGAAACCGAGTATTCCTATCGAGTATTCTAATTGGTTCGTTTACAAAATGATATGCTATTTAACGGCTCGTATTATCGTTCATTTCTGAAACAGATAGATATCAAGTTGACAATGTTATTGAATTTTAAAATAAGATTCGTTGATAGAAAAGTTTACGCGGACGCCACCTAGAGTTGACTAGCAGAACTTACCGGAATGAAGAGCCAATGGAAATGTAGAAATTTTTGTGCCTATGGAATGTTTTCATGTCGAGGTTATATAGTTCACGCCTTCACAGATAGATGGCAAAGGAGGTCCAATAGGTCATATGCATGTAATATAAAATAGCTCATTTTAATTTTTTTCTTAATCTATTTTGATACCAGATCAATGTAAATGAGTTCACATGACTATATACTTTATAAATTTTGAATAGTTCATAATTGAACTACATACATTCAACAGAAGTACATCTATGTTGATTCTCTTCTTTTACTTGTATGAGACTGAAGCTTTACTTTTCATAAAGTTATTTTGTCTGAACTCGGACGTAATTTTACAAAACCCACAAAAAATCATGATTACTTTCATAATCGATAATGATCCCATGTTATTCAAAGTCTAAAGTCAGAAAATCGAGATTGAAGTCATTGAATTAAATGAAATCAAAACCATTGTGAAATGATATACAACAAAATAAATGTCAGGAATAATTCTCAGATGATGTGGTGCTGCAGGTTTTTCCGGGTTTTCCTGCAGCTGAAAAAGCAAATGCGCCACTGGAATCAATGAAGTCGCCCCGGAGCGCCAATTAATTTTTATTGTTGTATTTATTTTATTTTTATCGTTGTTTTAACACATAGTAATAATTCTGTAATTAAATATTCCAGTAATTCTCCCCAAAATGTGGTAGATCGGTGACCAGAGCCGAGTTTAAACTGTGATGTGATCTAAGTTTCAACTGTCTCAGGAGCCAAGTTTCGACTGTGAAGGATGACGGGTTTCAATTTTGACGGGAGCTCAGTTTCAACTGAGGAAAAAGACCAGTTTGAACTGTTGCAGGAGTCGTGTTTCAACTGTGGCGGGTGCTGACGGGTCCCAAATGATATGCTATTCACTGGCTCGTATCATCGTTTATTCCTGAAAGAGATGGATATTGAATCGTTAATAAATTGGTGGATGTAGCCGTCACTACGTGGTAGGAAATCATGAAACTCTTTATGTTTTTACCTCTTTTATTTTTAACTTACGTTACTGCAGTTTCATCCTATACGGCGTTACGGTTTCATTTTGTCATTTATTCTGTTTTGAGGTCGACGACTATTTAAACCTGAAATGAATACTTCCTTGAAAGTTTTGGGATATTTTAATACCTCGTCATTCGTTTAGTTCTCATTCACTGACAAACAACTATACAAGGATATATTCGAACGCATTAATTATATTCGAACACATATTCGAATCCCTTTAAGGATTCCGTGCTCTGACGGAACACGGAACGGTGAATTGACGACTTTGGTTCCGTGAATGTCTTGCCGCCGAGATTCAAAATTTGTTGTGATACTTTTGGTAGCCATTTGCTAATTTTCGAGTTTATGTCTAAACTTCTCGATTTTTCGGATTAACCAAGTATGATCATCTTTTATAAGAATAGGAAATTTTTATTCTTGGCATTTGGATGCTGGTAAAACATTCAACTCACTTGTTGGATTCGATTGCTTATGGAGAACAGAATCTTACTGATTTGAATTTTGGCTTCTTGGGACAAAAGTAAACCTATAGGCCACACGACACTACAGGCGAGTTGATATTTATCAACGAGACAACTCATATTTTCAGAGAATGAGCTTGATCATTCTGTCCAGACTCCAGACGTATCGTCCCGGACATCACTTCCAGTGAACCGTTTCCATCTAATATGAATTGTTTCATTTTAGGCTTTCTTTCATCTGAATACCGCTTCCTCGTGTTAGTATTGCTATAAGACTAGACATCCTTGCATGAATGCCTAATACAGTAGTAGCAGTAGTTAGTAGTTAACCGCTGTTGTACCGATCACAATTGTTGTACGGACAGAGCACTGCAGACCTAAGTTTGTAACTCTAAAACCATTCTTGTTCTGCAAGCCACCTTGAGGGAGACACACACATATAAGCTCAGTTATTAAGATAGGGACAAATAACTTATCAGAGACTAGATTTTTGATGCTTGATCTATTATCTCAACAAATATTTATGTTCTTCAAACCTGCCCAAAAGGGGAAGAATATTAGTGTAGGATATATGGTTTTATGCCTATGTAGATGAATTCATTCTCTCGACCTACTGTAAGCTGGCGACATAGCTATAAAGGGGTGTTGGTGAGGAAACTTTTTTGCAGTTTGAGTCGAACTGCAGTTCATCGAGCAATACGTGAAGTATCAATTCGAATAGTTGAAGTGATGGGTGCAGGCAGAATGTATAGTATTCCCTCAGAATATTCGGGAAAGGAATGTATTGAAAATGGCTTTCATGGAGAAATGGAGAGGACAATTTGCTGTAGAAGGAATGAGGGTTAGAGATAGAATTGTCCAGCAGTATTACCTGTTGTAATTTGTAGGAAATCGAACTGTAAACTCTACTGAACCAGATTTTAATCATGAATATACAAACGATACATTTTATATATTAACAATGACATTAAAACTCATTCAATCAACAAAGATTCCAAGGAATCATAAAAACAAGATCAATCGAAATGAAGTGAACATGGATTACTTCAACACTCCCACTGTTTGTTCACTTCGAAGACGTTACCCACAGACCTTGTCGATTTCTTGAAAATTTTTCTCGTGGTAAGGGTTTGGTTAAAATATCTGCCAACTGGTTTTCTGATTGGGTGTAAACAACAGTGATATTTTTTTCGTTTGTGATGATCATCATAGCTCATCAAGTTTATAGCACTTCTATTATCAACAAAAAGTTCCGTTGGATTCGAAACGTCAACATCAATTTCTGTAAGCAACCTTCTCAACCATATTATTTCTTGTGCGGCATCCCAAGCTGCAATATATTCAGATTCTGTCGTGGATGTTGCAACACTTTTGTCGTTGAGATGTCCATGTAACTGGACAACCTGATAATAAAGTAACATAGCCAGTTGTTGAATATCTAGTATCAATGTCTCCTGCAAAATCTGCATCTGAATACGCTTTTAAATATTCGTTGCTCCCACCATTGTATAGAATTCCATAACTTTTAGTACCCTTTAGGTATCTGAAAATACGTTTGACTGCTTCCCAGTGCTGCTTTCCTGGATTTTCCAAACCTTCTGCTAACTCTGCTCACTGAGAATGATATATCTGGACGAGTGACAACCGCTAAAAACATGCTTCTCTGTACGGAATATTTTTCATATATTATTTTTCTTCCTCGTTTTGGGGGCTTTGAGCTGCATTCAGAATAACATTCATTGTGGAAGTCCATTTTGTGTCTCTTATGTGGTGGTTCCACATCATCTCTCTGGGGCATAGTCTTTGATGTTGACGGTTGGTTTATGTTCTTCAAACCTGCCCAAAAGGGGAAGAATATTAGTGTAGGATATATGCTTTTATGCCTATGTAGATGAATTTATTCTCTCAACCTACTGTAAGCTGGCGATATAGCTATATCAAAGGTAAAGTATAACTTCAAAACAGCGACGTCTCAAGTATCGAAGAGACATCCTCCTTTTTTCCTAGGGGTGCCTGGGTTCATTAAAGTCCCCTTAGAATTGAAATATTTGTGCTATAGGTGTAATATAATTTATATCTTATGAACATTTTGGTATTGTTTACAATTAGAAAAGTGAAATCTTCTCACATTTGAAACTTTGTGGCCTCAGGAGCTCAAGGCTCCCTGCCCTGCCAGTATTATAGGGGGAGTCCTATAATAACGGTTGAATAAAATTTATAAACTGACAGATAAATCAAGGGATTTGTTAACAAATTTGGAATCAACTGAGAAAGGTGTAGATGTTAGGGAAAGGAATTATGAATATTTTAACTGGATTCGAGTTTGATTCGATCGGTTACCGTTTACAGTTAATTTCCCGTTTTTGCAAACAACTATACAAGGATATATTCGAACGCATTAATTATATTCGAACACATATTCGAATCCCTTTAAGGATTCCGTGCTCCGACGGAACACGGAACGGTGAATTGACGACTTTGGTTCCGTGAATGTCTTGCCGCCGAAATTCAAAATTTGTTGTGATACTTTTGGTAGCCATTTGCTAATTTTCGAGTTTATGTCTAAACTTCTCGATTTTTCGGATTAATCAAGTATGATCATCTTTTATAAGAATAGGAAATTTTTATTCTTGGCATTTGGATGCTGGTAAAACATTCAACTCACTTGTTGGATTCCATTGCTTATGGAGAACAGAATCTTACTGATTTGAATTTTGGCTTCTTGGGACAAAAGTAAACCTATAGGCCACACGACACTACAGGCGAGTTGATATTTATCAACGAGACAACTCATATATTCAGAGAATGAGCTTGATCATTCTGTCCAGACTCCAGACGTATCGTCCCGGACATCACTTCCAGTGAACCGTTTCCATCTAATATGAATTGTTTCATTTTAGGCTTTCTTTCATCTGAATACCGCTTCCTCGTGTTAGTATTGCTATAAGACTAGACATCCTTGCATGAATGCCTAATACAGTAGTAGCAGTAGTTAGTAGTTAACCGCTGTTGTACCGATCACAATTGTTGTACGGACAGAGCACTGCAGACCTAAGTTTGTAACTCTAAAACCATTCTTGTTCTGCAAGCCACCTTGAGGGAGACACACACATATAAGCTTAGTTATTAAGATAGGGACAAATAACTTATCAGAGACTAGATTTTTGATGCTTGATCTATTATCTCAACAAAGATTTATGTTCTTCAAACCTGCCCAAAAGGGGAAGAATATTAGTGTAGGATATATGCTTTTATGCCTATGTAGATGAATTCATTCTCTCGACCTACTGTAAGCTGGCGATATAGCTATGAAGGGGTGTTGGTGAGGAAACTTTTTTGCAGTCTGAGTCGAACTGCAGTTCATCGAGCAATACATGAAGTATCAATTCGAATAGTTGAAGTGATGGGTGCAGAATGTATAGTATTCCCTCAGAATATTCGGGAAAGGAATGTATTGAAAATGGCTCTCATGGAGAAATGGAGAGGACAATTTGCTGTAGAAGGAATGAGGGTTAGAGATAGAATTGTCTAGCAGTATTACCTGTTGTAATTTGTAGGAAATCGAACTGTAAACTCTACTGAACCAGGTTTTAATCATGAATATACAAACGATACATTTTATATGTATTAACAATGACATTAAAACTCATTCAATCAACAACGATTTCCAAGGAATCATAAAAACAAGATCAATCGAAATGAAGTGAACATGGATTACTTCAACACTCCCACTCTTTGTTCACTTCGAAGACGTTACCCACAGACCTTGTCGATTTGTTGAAAATTTTTCTCGTGGTAAGGGTTTGGTTAAAATATCTGCCAACTGGTTTTCTGATTGGGTGTAAACAACAGTGATATTTTTTTCGTTTGTGATGATCATTATAGCTCATCAAGTTTATAGCACTTCTATTATCAACAAAAAGTTCCGTTGGATTTGAAACGTCAACATCAATTTCTTTAAGCAACCTTCTCAACCATATTATTTCTCGTGCGGCATCCCAAGCTGCAATATATTCAGATTCTGTCGTGGATGTTGCAACACTTTTGTCGTTGAGGATGTCCATGTAACTGGACAACCTGATAATAAAGTAACATAGCCAGTTGTTGAATATCTAGTATCAATGTCTCCTGCAAAATCTGCATCTGAATACGCTTTTAAATATTCGTTGCTCCCACCATTGTATAGAATTCCATAACTTTTAGTACCCTTTAGGTATCTGAAAATACGTTTGACTGCTTTCCAGTGCTGCTTTCCTGGATTTTCCAAATATCTGCTAACTCTGCTCACTGAGAATGATATATCTGGACGAGTGACAACCGCTAAAAACATGCTTCTCTGTACGGAATATTTTTCATATATTATTTTTCTTCCTCGTTTTGGGGGCTTTGAGCTGCATTCAGAATAACATTCATTGTGGAAGTCCATTTTGTGTCTCTTATGTGGTGGTTCCACATCATCTCTCTGGGGCATAGTCTTTGATGTTGACGGTTGGTTTATGTTCTTCAAACCTGCCCAAAAGGGGAAGAATATTAGTGTAGGATATATGCTTTTATGCCTATGTAGATGAATTCATTCTCTCAACCTACTGTAAGCTGGCGATATGGCTATATCTAAGGTAAAGTATAACTTCAAAACAGCGACGTCTCAAGTATCGAAGAGACATCCTCCTTTTTTCCTTGGGGAGCCTGGGTTCATTAAAGTCCCCTTAGAATTGAAACATTTGTGCTATAGGTGTAATATAATTTATATCTTATGAACATTTTGGTATTGTTTACAATTAGAAAAGTGAAATCTTCTCACATTTGAAACTTTGTGGCCTCAGGAGCTCAAGGCTCCCTGCCCTGCCAGTATTATAGGGGGAGTCCTATAATAACGGTTGAATAAAATTTATAAACTGACAGATAAATCAAGGGATTTGTTAACAAATTTGGAATCAACTGAGAAAGGTGTAGACGTTAGGGAAAGGAATTATGAATATCTTAACTGGATTCGAGTTTGATTCGATCGGTTACCGTTTAGAGTCAATTTCCCGTTTTTGTTTTGTATGCTATATAAGCTCCGGGGTTGATCAAGCGGGTGGCGCTCTACCCTCCATCTTATCCACGCCCTTCTTCACTGTTAAAAAGCTGGCGGCCTACCCTGGGAGCTATGATCTCTCTCTATCTAGTCTAAATTTTATTTTGTTGAAAGTGAAGTTCACGCGGACGCCACCTAGTGTTCACTAGCTGAACTTATTGGAATACGGATCCAATAGAAATGTAGAAATTTTTCTGGCTATGGAATGTTTCATTGTCGGGGTTACATAGTTCGTACCCTCACAAACAGATGGCAAAAAAGGTGCCAAATCAATTTTTTTCTTTCCGTGAATTACATCCGATTACATTACTCAAAGCATTGGGTATCATTATGAAACTATACTGTGACGCAACTCCCTCTCCTAACCCTTGAATTTTTTTAGTACAGAAGAGTCATTGTAGAAACCGAGTATTCCTATCGAGTATTCTAATTGGTTCGTTTACAAAATGATATGCTATTTAACGGCTCGTATTATCGTTCATTTCTGAAACAGATAGATATCAAGTTGACAATGTTATTGAATTTTAAAATAAGATTCGTTGATAGAAAAGTTTACGCGGACGCCACCTAGAGTTGACTAGCAGAACTTACCGGAATGAAGAGCCAATGGAAATGTAGAAATTTTTGTGCCTATGGAATGTTTTCATGTCGAGGTTATATAGTTCACGCCTTCACAGATAGATGGCAAAGGAGGTCCAATAGGTCATATGCATGTAATATAAAATAGCTCATTTTAATTTTTTTCTTAATCTATTTTGATACCAGATCAATGTAAATGAGTTCACATGACTATATACTTTATAAATTTTGAATAGTTCATAATTGAACTACATACATTCAACAGAAGTACATCTATGTTGATTCTCTTCTTTTACTTGTATGAGACTGAAGCTTTACTTTTCATAAAGTTATTTTGTCTGAACTCGGACGTAATTTTACAAAACCCACAAAAAATCATGATTACTTTCATAATCGATAATGATCCCATGTTATTCAAAGTCTAAAGTCAGAAAATCGAGATTGAAGTCATTGAATTAAATGAAATCAAAACCATTGTGAAATGATATACAACAAAATAAATGTCAGGAATAATTCTCAGATGATGTGGTGCTGCAGGTTTTTCCGGGTTTTCCTGCAGCTGAAAAAGCAAATGCGCCACTGGAATCAATGAAGTCGCCCCGGAGCGCCAATTAATTTTTATTGTTGTATTTATTTTATTTTTATCGTTGTTTTAACACATAGTAATAATTCTGTAATTAAATATTCCAGTAATTCTCCCCAAAATGTGGTAGATCGGTGACCAGAGCCGAGTTTAAACTGTGATGTGATCTAAGTTTCAACTGTCTCAGGAGCCAAGTTTCGACTGTGAAGGATGACGGGTTTCAATTTTGACGGGAGCTCAGTTTCAACTGAGGAAAAAGACCAGTTTGAACTGTTGCAGGAGTCGTGTTTCAACTGTGGCGGGTGCTGACGGGTCCCAAATGATATGCTATTCACTGGCTCGTATCATCGTTTATTCCTGAAAGAGATGGATATTGAATCGTTAATAAATTGGTGGATGTAGCCGTCACTACGTGGTAGGAAATCATGAAACTCTTTATGTTTTTACCTCTTTTATTTTTAACTTACGTTACTGCAGTTTCATCCTATACGGCGTTACGGTTTCATTTTGTCATTTATTCTGTTTTGAGGTCGACGACTATTTAAACCTGAAATGAATACTTCCTTGAAAGTTTTGGGATATTTTAATACCTCGTCATTCGTTTAGTTCTCATTCACTGACAAACAACTATACAAGGATATATTCGAACGCATTAATTATATTCGAACACATATTCGAATCCCTTTAAGGATTCCGTGCTCTGACGGAACACGGAACGGTGAATTGACGACTTTGGTTCCGTGAATGTCTTGCCGCCGAGATTCAAAATTTGTTGTGATACTTTTGGTAGCCATTTGCTAATTTTCGAGTTTATGTCTAAACTTCTCGATTTTTCGGATTAACCAAGTATGATCATCTTTTATAAGAATAGGAAATTTTTATTCTTGGCATTTGGATGCTGGTAAAACATTCAACTCACTTGTTGGATTCGATTGCTTATGGAGAACAGAATCTTACTGATTTGAATTTTGGCTTCTTGGGACAAAAGTAAACCTATAGGCCACACGACACTACAGGCGAGTTGATATTTATCAACGAGACAACTCATATTTTCAGAGAATGAGCTTGATCATTCTGTCCAGACTCCAGACGTATCGTCCCGGACATCACTTCCAGTGAACCGTTTCCATCTAATATGAATTGTTTCATTTTAGGCTTTCTTTCATCTGAATACCGCTTCCTCGTGTTAGTATTGCTATAAGACTAGACATCCTTGCATGAATGCCTAATACAGTAGTAGCAGTAGTTAGTAGTTAACCGCTGTTGTACCGATCACAATTGTTGTACGGACAGAGCACTGCAGACCTAAGTTTGTAACTCTAAAACCATTCTTGTTCTGCAAGCCACCTTGAGGGAGACACACACATATAAGCTTAGTTATTAAGATAGGGACAAATAACTTATCAGAGACTAGATTTTTGATGCTTGATCTATTATCTCAACAAAGATTTATGTTCTTCAAACCTGCCCAAAAGGGGAAGAATATTAGTGTAGGATATATGCTTTTATGCCTATGTAGATGAATTCATTCTCTCGACCTACTGTAAGCTGGCGACATAGCTATAAAGGGGTGTTGGTGAGGAAACTTTTTTGCAGTTTGAGTCGAACTGCAGTTCATCGAGCAATACGTGAAGTATCAATTCGAATAGTTGAAGTGATGGGTGCAGGCAGAATGTATAGTATTCCCTCAGAATATTCGGGAAAGGAATGTATTGAAAATGGCTTTCATGGAGAAATGGAGAGGACAATTTGCTGTAGAAGGAATGAGGGTTAGAGATAGAATTGTCCAGCAGTATTACCTGTTGTAATTTGTAGGAAATCGAACTGTAAACTCTACTGAACCAGATTTTAATCATGAATATACAAACGATACATTTTATGTATTAACAATGACATTAAAACTCATTCAATCAACAAAGATTTCCAAGGAATCATAAAAACAAGATCAATCGAAATGAAGTGAACATGGATTACTTCAACACTCCCACTGTTTGTTCACTTCGAAGACGTTACCCACAGACCTTGTCGATTTCTTGAAAATTTTTCTCGTGGTAAGGGTTTGGTTAAAATATCTGCCAACTGGTTTTCTGATTGGGTGTAAACAACAGTGATATTTTTTTCGTTTGTGATGATCATCATAGCTCATCAAGTTTATAGCACTTCTATTATCAACAAAAAGTTCCGTTGGATTCGAAACGTCAACATCAATTTCTGTAAGCAACCTTCTCAACCATATTATTTCTTGTGCGGCATCCCAAGCTGCAATATATTCAGATTCTGTCGTGGATGTTGCAACACTTTTGTCGTTGAGATGTCCATGTAACTGGACAACCTGATAATAAAGTAACATAGCCAGTTGTTGAATATCTAGTATCAATGTCTCCTGCAAAATCTGCATCTGAATACGCTTTTAAATATTCGTTGCTCCCACCATTGTATAGAATTCCATAACTTTTAGTACCCTTTAGGTATCTGAAAATACGTTTGACTGCTTCCCAGTGCTGCTTTCCTGGATTTTCCAAACCTTCTGCTAACTCTGCTCACTGAGAATGATATATCTGGACGAGTGACAACCGCTAAAAACATGCTTCTCTGTACGGAATATTTTTCATATATTATTTTTCTTCCTCGTTTTGGGGGCTTTGAGCTGCATTCAGAATAACATTCATTGTGGAAGTCCATTTTGTGTCTCTTATGTGGTGGTTCCACATCATCTCTCTGGGGCATAGTCTTTGATGTTGACGGTTGGTTTATGTTCTTCAAACCTGCCCAAAAGGGGAAGAATATTAGTGTAGGATATATGCTTTTATGCCTATGTAGATGAATTTATTCTCTCAACCTACTGTAAGCTGGCGATATAGCTATATCAAAGGTAAAGTATAACTTCAAAACAGCGACGTCTCAAGTATCGAAGAGACATCCTCCTTTTTTCCTAGGGGTGCCTGGGTTCATTAAAGTCCCCTTAGAATTGAAATATTTGTGCTATAGGTGTAATATAATTTATATCTTATGAACATTTTGGTATTGTTTACAATTAGAAAAGTGAAATCTTCTCACATTTGAAACTTTGTGGCCTCAGGAGCTCAAGGCTCCCTGCCCTGCCAGTATTATAGGGGGAGTCCTATAATAACGGTTGAATAAAATTTATAAACTGACAGATAAATCAAGGGATTTGTTAACAAATTTGGAATCAACTGAGAAAGGTGTAGATGTTAGGGAAAGGAATTATGAATATTTTAACTGGATTCGAGTTTGATTCGATCGGTTACCGTTTACAGTTAATTTCCCGTTTTTGCAAACAACTATACAAGGATATATTCGAACGCATTAATTATATTCGAACACATATTCGAATCCCTTTAAGGATTCCGTGCTCCGACGGAACACGGAACGGTGAATTGACGACTTTGGTTCCGTGAATGTCTTGCCGCCGAAATTCAAAATTTGTTGTGATACTTTGGTAGCCATTTGCTAATTTTCGAGTTTATGTCTAAACTTCTCGATTTTTCGGATTAATCAAGTATGATCATCTTTTATAAGAATAGGAAATTTTTATTCTTGGCATTTGGATGCTGGTAAAACATTCAACTCACTTGTTGGATTCGATTGCTTATGGAGAACAGAATCTTACTGATTTGAATTTTGGCTTCTTGGGACAAAAGTAAACCTATAGGCCACACGACACTACAGGCGAGTTGATATTTATCAACGAGACAACTCATATATTCAGAGAATGAGCTTGATCATTCTGTCCAGACTCCAGACGTATCGTCCCGGACATCACTTCCAGTGAACCGTTTCCATCTAATATGAATTGTTTCATTTTAGGCTTTCTTTCATCTGAATACCGCTTCCTCGTGTTAGTATTGCTATAAGACTAGACATCCTTGCATGAATGCCTAATACAGTAGTAGCAGTAGTTAGTAGTCAACCGCTGTTGTACCGATCACAATTGTTGTACGGACAGAGCACTGCAGACCTAAGTTTGTAACTCTAAAACCATTCTTGTTCTGCAAGCCACCTTGAGGGAGACACACACATATAAGCTCAGTTATTAAGATAGGGACAAATAACTTATCAGAGACTAGATTTTTGATGCTTGATCTATTATCTCAACAAAGATTTATGTTCTTCAAACCTGCCCAAAAGGGAAGAATATTAGTGTAGGATATATGGTTTTATGCCTATGTAGATGAATTCATTCTCTCGACCTACTGTAAGCTGGCGACATAGCTATAAAGGGGTGTTGGTGAGGAAACTTTTTTGCAGTTTGAGTCGAACTGCAGTTCATCGAGCAATACGTGAAGTATCAATTCGAATAGTTGAAGTGATGGGTGCAGGCAGAATGTATAGTATTCCCTCAGAATATTCGGGAAAGGAATGTATTGAAAATAGCTTTCATGGAGAAATGGAGAGGACAATTTGCTGTAGAAGGAATGAGGGTTAGAGATAGAATTGTCTAGCAGTATTACCTGTTGTAATTTGTAGGAAATCGAACTGTAAACTCTACTGAACCAGATTTTAATCATGAATATACAAACGATACATTTTTATGTATTAACAATGACATTAAAACTCATTCAATCAACAAAGATTTCCAAGGAATCATAAAAACAAGATCAATCGAAATGAAGTGAACATGGATTACTTCAACACTCCCACTGTTTGTTCACTTCGAAGACGTTACCCACAGACCTTGTCGATTTCTTGAAAATTTTTCTCGTGGTAAGGGTTTGGTTAAAATATCTGCCAACTGGTTTTCTGATTGGGTGTAAACAACAGTGATATTTTTTTTCGTTTGTGATGATCATCATAGCTCATCAAGTTTATAGCACTTCTATTATCAACAAAAAGTTCCGTTGGATTCGAAACGTCAACATCAATTTCTTTAAGCAACCTTCTCAACCATATTATTTCTTGTGCGGCATCCCAAGCTGCAATATATTCAGATTCTGTCGTGGATGTTGCAACACTTTTGTCGTTGAGATGTCCATGTAACTGGACAACCTGATAATAAAGTAACATAGCCAGTTGTTGAATATCTAGTATCAATGTCTCCTGCAAAATCTGCATCTGAATACGCTTTTAAATATTCGTTGCTCCCACCATTGTATAGAATTCCATAACTTTTAGTACCCTTTAGGTATCTGAAAATACGTTTGACTGCTTCCCAGTGCTGCTTTCCTGGATTTTCCAAACCTTCTGCTAACTCTGCTCACTGAGAATGATATATCTGGACGAGTGACAACCGCTAAAAACATGCTTCTCTGTACGGAATATTTTTCATATATTATTTTTCTTCCTCGTTTTGGGGCTTTGAGCTGCATTCAGAATATTAAATGATAATAATAATTATTTTCGGACCAAAGATCACTTACCTAACGATATGGGAAGTGGGTAATAATGCTGGTGCGCCTTCTCGAATGTGTCGGAGTTTGAGACAGGACGCGACCAGCTTACCCTCCAGTGAAAAAAATGTATTCATTCATTATATCAAAAACACAAAAACAATCATGACAAGAACTGAAAGATGATGAATAGGCAATGTTCAACAAGAAAAGCTGTTTTTGAACCTAACTTTGAATGACAACTTACATAGGAGGAATTGAAAATTATTCCCAACTGGTGTTTGGGTATTTGAAAAAAAATTGTTTAAACAACACTCAAACATAATTATGAAAGAGAACACAGCATATTTTACATAAAGTGAGTGGGTATACTTGGAGACTGGCTGTAAATTTAATTATCTGAAAGAACAATTCATTCAGGCCAGTCTCAAATTACCTACACTGTTGGTTGATGGATTGACACCTAGCAGAAAACAACTACTCCCCTGGCTAATGCCACGAAAAAATGTTTGGCAAAAAGGTGCCAAATCAATTTTTTTCTTTCCGTGAATTACATCCGATTACATTACTCAAAGCATTGGTATCATTATGAAACTATACTGTGACGCAACTCCCTCTCCTAACCCTTGAATTTTTTTAGTACAGAAGAGTCATTGTAGAAACCGAGTATTCCTATCGAGTATTCTAATTGGTTCGTTTACAAAATGATATGCTATTTAACGGCTCGTATTATCGTTCATTTCTGAAACAGATAGATATCAAGTTGACAATGTTATTGAATTTTAAAATAAGATTCGTTGATAGAAAAGTTTACGCGGACGCCACCTAGAGTTGACTAGCAGAACTTACCGGAATGAAGAGCCAATGGAAATGTAGAAATTTTTGTGCCTATGGAATGTTTTCATGTCGAGGTTATATAGTTCACGCCTTCACAGATAGATGGCAAAGGAGGTCCAATAGGTCATATGCATGTAATATAAAATAGCTCATTTTAATTTTTTTCTTAATCTATTTTGATACCAGATCAATGTAAATGGGTTCACATGACTATATACTTTATAAATTTTGAATAGTTCATAATTGAACTACATACATTCAACAGAAGTACATCTATGTTGATTCTCTTCTTTTACTTGTATGAGACTGAAGCTTTACTTTTCATAAAGTTATTTTGTCTGAACTCGGACGTAATTTTACAAAACCCACAAAAAATCATGATTACTTTCATAATCGATAATGATCCCATGTTATTCAAAGTCTAAAGTCAGAAAATCGAGATTGAAGTCATTGAATTAAATGAAATCAAAATCATTGTGAAATGATATACAACAAAATAAATGTCAGGAATAATTCTCAGATGATGTGGTGCTGCAGGTTTTTCCGGGTTTTCCTGCAGCTGAAAAAGCAAATGCGCCACTGGAATCAATGAAGTCGCCCCGGAGCGCCAATTAATTTTTATTGTTGTATTTTATTTTATTTTTATCGTTGTTTTAACACATAGTAATAATTCTGTAATTAAATATTCCAGTAATTCTCCCCAAAATGTGGTAGATCGGTGACCAGAGCCGAGTTTAAACTGTGATGTGATCTAAGTTTCAACTGTCTCAGGAGCCAAGTTTCGACTGTGAAGGATGACGGGTTTCAATTTTGACGGGAGCTCAGTTTCAACTGAGGAAAAAGACCAGTTTGAACTGTTGCAGGAGTCGTGTTTCAACTGTGGCGGGTGCTGACGGGTCCCAAATGATATGCTATTCACTGGCTCGTATCATCGTTTATTCCTGAAAGAGATGGATATTGAATCGTTAATAAATTGGTGGATGTAGCCGTCACTACGTGGTAGGAAATCATGAAACTCTTTATGTTTTTTACCTCTTTTATTTGTAACTAACGTTACTGCAGTTTCATCCTATACGGCGTTACGGTTTCATTTTGCATTTATTCTGTTTTGAGGTCGACGACTATTTAAACCTGAAATGAATACTTCCTTGAAAGTTTTGGGATATTTTAATACCTCGTCATTCGTTTAGTTCTCATTCACTGACAAACAACTATACAAGGATATATTCGAACGCATTAATTATATTCGAACACATATTCGAATCCCTTTAAGGATTCCGTGCTCTGACGGAACACGGAACGGTGAATTGACGACTTTGGTTCCGTGAATGTCTTGCCGCCGAGATTCAAAATTTGTTGTGATACTGAAAAAGAAGATATAGAGTTGAAAATATTTTTGGTCTTCTGAAAGGAAATACTTCCATGGTATCTTACATGGTATTATAGTCTTGAAACAGACAGGGGCAGATTGTATTTCTTAGTTTGTTACCGCTATACTCTTTACAGTTCAGGACAGATATAAATATCAGAATATCAGAAGTTGTAGTTAAAACATACCAAAAATATTACTGCTGTAGAATATTTATTAAGTAAGTTTATCATTTTTTTTCTTTTTAAAAACAACTCGAAAACTATGACTTTCTCACTGGAGTCAAATTTTTTCATGAGTGAAGTATTAGTAGACTTATCTGTAGTTACTGAGATATCCATTAATTCGTTTAATGTGAAAAAAATAAAAATTTCACAATGAAAAAATATATAGCCGAGAGAAATGGCGAGAGACAATTCAGTTCAATACTATTAAAATATAATTACGAAAGATTTTATACAAAAAAATACGTTCATTATGACTTTGTACTGTCGCCTGCCAGTTACGTTGGGTTTTCATCTGCGTCCCAGGGAAAAGTAACAATTTCAACTCTTCTCTTCATAGATTACTGATTACTTTTGAATGAAAAGAGTTATAGGTAATATAAAATTTTCAAAGGAACCTACTACCCCCATAATGTGTTTCAAAAGTGTCCGCCCTATTTATGATGAAATATTGTGCCTGAACCAAAAACAGAACAGATTTAACTTTCATCATTGAGTTCAAACCTCGGTAGTGAAAAAACTGATTTTCAGATGAGTCTGAAACGAATGAAGTTTTGAAAAAAATACCCATTTTCGCAGAAAAATTAAAAATGTGAAAAATTTTCTTCATCTCGGTATTTCAGTGAAAAAATTCTTTATCTCTGATTGTTTTGTGATTATTAAAAAAATGGTCATTTTGACAAAATAGTTTTTTCAGGAATGGTGGAATCTGAAAAAAGTAACAAAACAATTCGAAAACACGAAAGGTTACAATATCTACAAAGTGATGATTCACTGATAAATTATTCATCAGAAACAATTGCAAAGAGTGTTCCTAAACCTAAATCTCTGTCTTAAACGAGAAATATAAGGATGAAGCGAATTCATGACTATTTTAACCATCTCAATGACAGTGAACTATCTGAAAATAGAACTCGGATACACTGCATTGGTATTTTAATATTCTAAATGATGAGTAGCGATGTTTCGATCAGAAATACATCTTATTCAGTGGTACTAGTCTGGTCCGAAAGTATTGTTTGAGAAATCTTGAATGAGATCGGTAGAAAGGAAAGGAAATTTCAGTTAAAAAAAATATAGTATCCTTTCAATGATATACCGAATTGACGTTTTTGTTGAAGATTGTAAACACAGCACGGTGCGAAGACTTTCAAGTATTATTATTGATATTACGGCAAGTTCACCTGTACAGACCCTACTTATTAAAATATTTATTTTGGTTGGTAAATTTATATATTTCAAAATGAATATCATTACATTGTGGAAAAAGTTCAAATTTCTATGAAAATTTCAGTTTGTAATACTTTCACTTGTAAACGAATCAACATAAAAAAATTATATGCACAAATTGCAACAATCGAAAATGTCTGATATAATTTCTGTCGAGTTTCCACCTGCTAATTTTATCATCAATCCTTTAAATGTCAATTTGGCATATCTCTAAAAACATTGAACATATTACAGCTTTATAGGGTCTAGCCTAGGGCTTCAGCCCCAGATCAAGATTAAGAACGGTTCTGCTTTCTGTTATGTTATGCAACATTTGTCCTTGTCGTGTGAAAATAGAAACTTCAAAACAACAAATGCAAGATATTCAATATCAATTGTTATCAAACATGCATACCAATTGAAGAAGTCATGCGATTTTAGTATTCGTATATCATAATTATTATTTTTGACGAACAACAACAAAAATATCATTGCGAAATATTTATCTAAATGATAATGTAATGAGTATTTTTGTTAACGATAATTCAGAAAGTTTCCAATTGGAATTGATTGATCATTTCAAATCAAATAGTCATAAAACGTTTTCATTTCATTTGACAATATGATATTTTCAATGAAATTAAGATTATGTTCACACTAATAATTTTCAAGACTGATGAAATATTATATCGAATTGTAGCCTGATCCCAGTTTTAAAGCATCAACAATATTTTTTAAAGTGTACCTACTTCCAATTTTGAACTAATGATACTATTTTCGCTAGAACACGAGTAACGTGAAACTGTCACGGAATTATGTTTTGTTGCCGACTATACTGAAACTTACATGAGAACTCCATTAGAAACACATCTTTTAAGCTAGCAGACGACTTTGGATTTTTGCAATTATTTTCAAGAAATAATATCAGCATAGTTTCAGGCTAATTTTTTACTGTTCTCAAATTTTTCTCTTCATTTGATGGAAATAACATTTTGTTGAATCAGGCTACGTCATCATTTTATGCTTATTTTGGGCTCCATGTGATCTTATTTAAAACAAATCAGTTGCTTTACTACCTCACTGATCAAATTTTTGCTCCTCGTTTGAGTGTGGAATATTTGAGTCAATACCTTGGCCAATTAGTCAGAAGTAGAAAAAAAATTGGATTTTGATGACATAATTGTGTTTAAACTAGAAATTTGAATTAAGAGTTGAAAGTCGAAATATTGAGTATGAAGTCGAAAATACAAGTTTAAAGATGAAATTTCGACCCAAATACTCGACAGATTACGAGCTTGAAGTCAAAATATCAATATTGAAATTGAGAATGAAAATCCCGATTTTGTCGCCAAAACCGAAATGTTGAGTTTAAAATCGAAACTGAAAGTTAAAAATTGATTTTGACTCTAAAGTTGAAGATTAAATTTTAACGCTGTTATCGGAATTGTGGATTTAAAGTCAATATTTTGACATCAAAGCTGAAATTACTAGTTCAGCATTAAACCTGAAACTTATGAGTTTTGACTTGAGTCAAAATTACGAGTTATAGTTATGAGTAAAAAGTCGAAATTGTGAGAACGAAAAATAAATATATCTATCAGTTAGGCTGATGCCGGATCTGTCTATAAAAATCTATGCAACCAAACCATCCTGGAATAATAGAAGTTTACCTTTTAGCTTTTTCGTATATGCCACCTCCCTTCGCTAAGAAAGCAACGAGAGAGTTGGTATGGAAGAGTCCACTGCGCTAATGTCGATTATATCTCCCTCGATGGTGAGCTGTGCCCCCAGCTGGAAACGATACCGAAAAATTTCTCGAAACTGATGCTGATACACCTTTCGAAGTAGCCCTACGTAATATTAATCTTGTATTATAAAAAAGATTCGCACTCATGATAAAATTGATTTCAAGAATTAAATAAAAATTACAACAAACGAAACTGTTGCGTTTGTGATGGATGATAATCCTTGAGGTGGAACAAATATACCTCTATCAGTAGCATCCTAGGTTCGTCTAACCAAGTAGACAATCATTGTCAAAATGAAAAAGTTTTACTTAATGTTAATGTTTTTCATGTAAATGTTCAAGGCTTTTTAAATAATCTACTTTCAATTGAATTATTTTTTTATACACACATGTGTATGTGTGTGTATGTGTGTATTTGAAAATTTTCTGTGATATCAAAATTCTTAGTGCTCCGGCAGATACCTGTCCTTACCTCTAAATCTTACCTCTATTCTTCAAGGTTGCTCAGCTCAATCGAAGCTCATGCAGCTCTCTTTCTCAGAGTAAGTTCTTGAAAGTTGTTATGAATAAAAATTTTGTATTCTGTGTTTTTGAAAATACAACTTTGTCTCAAAGTTGAAAAAAATACCTTATGCTAAGAAATGTTCCAGTAAATGTTAAATTTGAAACAAAATATTCTTAGAATTGTTTCCGTACAGTTAAATTACGTCGTAACGGCAAATTAGTTACTTGAAAACTTAAGATGTCTGTGGTTCGTGCGTGGGAAACGATTCTAAAAATATCTGTGCTAAATGCCAGTGAATTTTCAAATTTTCCTGATATCAAATCCAATAATAGTTCTTGTAAATAAAATGATGAAGTTCGTTGATAAATAGAAGTTCAGAAGTTGTGATTTTCACACTGGTAGTTCCTTGTGACTGGAAAACTTTTGATTCGATTTGGAGGTTATGAAATTGTTCAAGATTTTCAAAATGTATTCTTCTTATAGATTGGGAATTATAAATGATATTGTAATACCTCAAAAACTGGTACAGCTTCCCTGGATTGGTTTCCCCTGATGAATTTTGAATTCTTCCAGACACTCTAAAATCTCCAGTAAGTATCCTTTCTCGTTATTATTATTTATATCTGGCTCCTATTGATGGTTTATATTGATAAAAACATGCAAAACGGCCTTGTCTCTTTCTTTTCCTCCCTTTTTATTTCTAACAGCTCTTCAAAAATTCGCGTCTGGACAATTCAAAAGCTTCTCTCTTCCTCATTTTGATTCACCCCTGCAAACCAGACAAAATTTTCCCTGCCTGCTACTCTTCATGAAATAATTTTGAATTCTTCAATTTGAACTTTTTAACTGTTCACAACATATTATATCTACGATTTCTGTTACCCAATTTTCACTAATACTAATAATGATTAATTTTGATTACATTCATCACATTTTGTTTTGAATTTTTCTAATTTTAATCCAAAATTCATCATTTTTTAAGAAGTTAAACACCTCCTTTTCAATTCATCAATCTGATTGGCCCACTCTTTATTGCATCCAAATCATGTACTGAGTGTTCTTAACCATTTTTCGATAAAATTCCTAATGTCAGTGTTAATTGAATTTTTGTATTAATTTGTAGTGTAAATCTGTTTTATATTGTATGTTATTATGTTGTATTAATGTCTTTACTGTTTTCAGTGTATTTATCCCGATGATTGATGTTTCTGTTAGTTGTGCTGTTTTTGGAATGATCTGAAATACTCTAATACTAATAAGTCACAACTTTGCCTGATCTGGGCATGAACTTACTCCAATTATACAGATAAGAATTTGAATAAAGGTAAAGTATCTGGCTTTCTATAAAATTAAACATCTAAGAATAACTTTGATTTTCACAAACTTTCAACACTGAACTACAAAATATGTGAACTTTTACATCAAATTAATAATAATATGAAAAACTTTTACATCGAACTATCAAAAAAATACAAACTTTTAACTACTAAAATAATGCAACTTTTAACATTCAACTAATTAAATATGAAAACCTTTAACTTTGAAAACAGAATAATCTTATATAAAACTTATCATAACAATATATATTTATTTATTTATTTAATATTTCATACCTGGCATTGAATACTATCGAAGTAAATGTGAAAATATCGTAGTGTCAATGAAATTTACATACCATATATGGTCAAATTGATAAACTCCTTTTTTCGAGGTTAACAAAAATTGAATTTTATTTTTTTTGATCACACTTTCATATTTTTCTGTCAAAATCGAAAAGATTCTGATGGTACATCAATCGAATCTACTGAAAATATGTTTCAAATTAACAAAATTCAACAAATTATAATGTAGGCTGAAATATTGAACTATTTTCAGTAGGAAAATTCACAGTAGGAAAATCTAAACGTAAATAATCCTGCTTTGTATTGATTACTTCATAATCAATGAATTATCTATTTACATACAGGGAAAAAAGAAAAGATGTTCCTGTCCTTACAAGTCCTATCAATCAAGAGTACCTT
>NW_027412665.1:0-2087 GCF_025532065.1 Leptinotarsa decemlineata
CACACTTTGCCGGCTCCGTCCTGGGCTTATGGCACTCGTATGTTTGGTGCCCTTCAGCACACTTTAGACACCTTGGGTCCTGAAACAGGTATTCGTAGCATTTCCCCAAAAGCTGGTACCTATAACACTGTACAATTCTCCTTCTGTTATTTCGTAACTCCCTATGACCTTAGTGTAAAGGACACATGGGACGTTACGTTTCAGAAAATGAGGGTGACGTCCTTGTCAATTACGACCATATATGTATAGGGGACGTAGACATTGTCCTTAACCTTCACACCAACGTAAGATATTGAAAGTAATGATGGGTATTATAGCGTTTGTTTTGTCGGGACCGAAATTGACTCATTCATTATATTGACAGCATTTTTTTATTTCCGTAGAATGTTAGGAAGTTGTAGTCATCATTTCCTAGTAGAAGAAAGAAAAATATACTTAGATTCAGAAAATAATCAAAATATCATATAGAGATGTGTATGTGTGTGAGAGCGAGTCGGTTTAAAATATGATATCAATATGTAGACAGAGCGTTTCAAAATACATCATTAAGAAGAAAAACATGTCGGTTCAACCAAAGTCTCGTAACTTTGTTAACCAAGTAAGCATCATCAGGAGAAGGAAGAGATGGCACAAAAGTTGTCGAGGAGTTAGTATTGTGCAGTTAACATTCGAAAATAGCGACCGTTTTACAACCGTTTCGACCCCTTTTCGTACGTTTTCAACCGTTTTCCGTGCGTTTTTGATCGTTTGCGTGCGTTTTCGACCGTTTTGCGTGCGTTCCGACAGTTGAGCGTGCATTTATTCGTTATCGTTCCTTCATAATTGTCGTAACCGTTTTCGTGTTTCAATATGACAGTCATTTATCATTTCACTATTCATCATTAACAATAATGGTGAATATGAAATGTATCCATATTTCTGAGCTCTCGCTAGATTGTTATAAATTAGTTATTAGTCACCATCAAAATTTCGTTCTGTGACTGAAAAATTGTGCAACAAGTGACCTATCTGTTAGATGATTTGATGAGCTGTTTTTGCTTCCTCACGACGTAAACTGATTTACGTATGCACTGTCTGTGAGATTTTAAGGAATTCACAGTGAGAACATTGTCGTACAAAAACATTTAAGTTTAAGGTATTCCACAAATTCAATTAGTACAGTCACTGTGCACACTTTATATGTTCAATTTGTGAACTCTGATATGAACCAGATACCGAAAAATGTAAAAATTGAGGATGTGTATAGACTACTCATGATTGTCAATGATAAAAGCGATAAAACTCAGGAGAAGCTCGTGAAATTAAAAAAGAATATATCTTCGCTAATGAACGGATCTGTCACCAAGAAACTGAAAACTCGCAATTGAAAAATCAAATGCTGCATCTGAACAATAAACTGAGAAGAAACAATATAATTGTCTTCGGCCTTCAATCTGATAATTTCACTCAATCTCTGACAGATCTCAGCGAGCTTCTTGAAATCCCACTGGGTTTCCAGGACATCGATAATATTTTTTATCTTCCTAACAAAAGCAACAGAAAATTTTGAAAGTTGAATTTGAATTTTTATCCTACTGGAAAAAATTCAAAGTACTGAATAATTCTTATCAACTCAAAGACTCCGATATATTTATTGCAAAGACTTATCTCCCGAGGACCAAGTTATACAAAATCTTTACGTGGGTTCCTCAATATTGCTAAAGGAAACGGACTCAAAGCAACAATCCAACAAAACAGATTATTCGTGAATGGTACCAAATATATATTAGAACAACTGAGTTCCGATCCTTCCATAATCTATGGAGTGAAAGGCACTGTCAATACACCCATCGATGGTAATCAGGAAAAGAAAGAGCTGGCTTCGCGTGTGGATCAGCCCCCAAGAAACTCAACCTGAGAGAATGAAAAAAGTGAACATTCACAAAATTCCTTCAGATAGCTAATTTACATGTCATTCCATTTTCTTTTTTTTTTTTTTTATCAATTTACTTTTTTTATTATCAATTTACTAATGAATTTAACTGAGATGCCATTTCAATCTGCCACATCAACACTCGATCCATTATGAATGGGTTCTTCGAAATCAA
>NW_027412666.1:0-1295 GCF_025532065.1 Leptinotarsa decemlineata
TAAGTACAAATATTTCAGATTTCTGCACAGCTAAGGTGAAATATTGCTTTCAAAATCAACAAAAAACTTAGGCATGCACATTAAAGAATAACAAAGATAAAAGTTCAGTTTCAGAAAAATCGGAAGTGTATAAACTATCATGTGGAACCTGTCCGATATTTTATTATAGGTCAAACTGAAAGCGCGTTCAAAGCCCGCTTAAAGGAATCACAAATATAGTTTCCAGAATGGAAAAATGAATTACACATATGCCCACTCATTTAATCACAGAGGAACATGAGTTCAACCATGAATACAAGCCCCTCCATTTCCAGAAGAAAGGTTTGAAACTCAACTTGTTGGATAGTACGGAAATAAACAAATTCAAAAACTCTCAATTTCTTATGAACGATCGAACTGAATTGAATAATTCGCCATTATTGAATCTGTTCATTTTCAGGCAAAAATAGTTCCGTATATTCACAGTACTTTCGAAAAAATATTATTGATTACCTGACCTTTTCAGGTAGATTCATTCATTAGAAATTAGGTTTACAAGTAGGTAATAGGTTAAAGCAGGGGTTCCCAACCTTTTTGCACTTGCGTACCACTTGACTTTTTGAGAAATATTGGCGTACCACCAGACCTAAATATTTCAATAAACGTATAATATTTACTCTTCTAAAAGTGTTCAAAGGCTTTTTCAATTGAATTTCTGAGAAAACTTCATATTTAATGGTTAGTTATTCGTTTCTTCATGACATACTTATAATAAAGGAGGAATGACAACATTAAAATGGTATTAATTTACAGTTTCATTCATTACCCATAGGTCTAAAAACATACAAATGAAAAATTATTAAAAAGTCAGCAAAAAATTAATCTTCATACAGAATATACTGTTATATTCTTTAGTGCGAAACTTGTTGTTTGCCTGTGATTAAAATATCAACATTGAGAATAATGGAACTTATCTTCACTTCTTAGTTCTTTTCAACACTTATTCTACTTCTATATTTATTTTTTATATACAATAGTTCAGAAAATCCACTTTCATACGAGTAACTCGTAACAAATGGCATTAAAATAGCAGAGCTTGCTAAAGAGCAAAGGGTACTCGGTTTTACATCCGATCCAGAAATTAGTTAAAGATTTCTCTCTATAATAATCTTTTATGTAACTATCTTCTGTAAGGTCAATAAAACTTTCTTTCAGTTCCAATTCATTTAGTGAGGTTCCCGAAAAAGGATTTCTGATCCAGTCCACTTTTGAATAATCTTCAGAGAAATACTTCTTAAAGCTTTTTTGAAGGCCTT
>NW_027412667.1:0-73622 GCF_025532065.1 Leptinotarsa decemlineata
TGCTAATAATGTGAGAAATGGACAATTTCACTCCTATACAACGTTCTTCAATATTTGTAACAATTTTAGATGGATATTTCAAAAGAAATTTCTTAAATTTCGTGAGTTCCGTCTGTCATTTATGTGAGAAATAAATGAAATTGTGTGAATTTTGTGAGAAATACGTGATTACTATCTTAGTTCCACACAGTTTTCGAGATGAATTCGAGATAACAATCAAGGAATTTAAAAAAAAATTGGAAATTTTTCGTTGTTTGTTATTTGAGTTCTGGGTTATTCAGTGAAAAGTTTGGTTGATAATGCACAATTTGTGTGAATTATGTCAGAAATACGAGATTTACTTATGTGTTTCTACAATATAGAGAATAAATTCGAGAAGACTCATTAGATAAATTTGAATTTTTTTTTTGTTATTGTGTCATTTAAATCTGGGTTATGCGGTAATAATATTGCTAATAATGTGAGAAATGGACAATTTCACTCCTATACAACGTTCCTTCAATATTTGTAACAATTTTAGATGGATATTTCAAAAGAAATTTCTAAAATTTCGTGAGTTCGGTCTGTCATTTATGTGAGAAATAAATGAAATTGTGTGAATTTTGTGAGAAATACGTGATTACTATCTTAGTTCCACACAGTTTTCGAGATGAATTCGAGATAACAATCAAGGAATTTAAAAAAAAAATTGGAAATTTTTCGTTGTTTGTTATTTGAGTTCTGGGTTATTCAGTGAAAAGTTTGGTTGATAATGCACAATTTGTGTGAATTATGTCAGAAATACGAGATTTACTTATGTGTTTCTACAATATAGAGAATAAATTCGAGAAGACTCATTAGATAAATTTGAATTTTTTTTTGTTATTGTGTCATTTAAATCTGGGTTATGCGGTAATAATATTGCTAATAATGTGAGAAATGGACAATTTCACTCCTATACAACGTTCCTTCAATATTTGTAACAATTTTAGATGGATATTTCAAAAGAAATTTCTAAAATTTCGTGAGTTCGTCTGTCATTTATGTGAGAAATAAATGAAATTGTGTGAATTTTGTGAGAAATACGTGATTACTATCTTAGTTCCACACAGTTTTCGAGATGAATTCGAGATAACAATCAAGGAATTTAAAAAAAAAATTGGAAATTTTTCGTTGTTTGTTATTTGAGTTCTGGGTTATTCAGTGAAAAGTTTGGTTGATAATGCACAATTTGTGTGAATTATGTCAGAAATACGAGATTTACTTATGTGTTTCTACAATATAGAGAATAAATTCGAGAAGACTCATTGTTTTTGTTATTGTGTCATTTAAATCTGGGTTATGCGGTAATAATATTGCTAATAATGTGAGAAATGGACAATTTCACTCCTATACAACGTTCTTTCAATATTTGTAACAATTTTAGATGGATATTTCAAAAGAAATTTCTAAAATTTCGTGAGTTCGGTCTGTCATTTATGTGAGAAATAAATGAAATTGTGTGAATTTTGTGAGAAATACGTGATTACTATCTTAGTTCCACACAGTTTTCGAGATGAATTCGAGATAACAATCAAGGAATTTAAAAAAAAATTGGAAATTTTTCGTTGTTTGTTATTTGAGTTCTGGGTTATTCAGTGAAAAGTTTGGTTGATAATGCACAATTTGTGTGAATTATGTCAGAAATACGAGATTTACTTATGTGTTTCTACAATATAGAGAATAAATTCGAGAAGACTCATTAGATAATTTTGAATTTTTTTTTTGTTATTGTGTCATTTAAATCTGGGTTATGCGGTAATAATATTGCTAATAATGTGAGAAATGGACAATTTCACTCCTATACAACGTTCTTTCAATATTTGTAACAATTTTAGATGGATATTTCAAAAGAAATTTCTTAAATTTCGTGAGTTCGGTCTGTCATTTATGTGAGAAATAAATGAAATTGTGTGAATTTTGTGAGAAATACGTGATTACTATCTTAGTTCCACACAGTTTTCGAGATGAATTCGAGATAACAATCAAGGAATTTAAAAAAAAAATTGGAAATTTTTCGTTGTTTGTTATTTGAGTTCTGGGTTATTCAGTGAAAAGTTTGGTTGATAATGCACAATTTGTGTGAATTATGTCAGAAATACGAGATTTACTTATGTGTTTCTACAATATAGAGAATAAATTCGAGAAGACTCATTAGATAATTTTGAATTTTTTTTGTTATTGTGTCATTTAAATCTGGGTTATGCGGTAATAATATTGCTAATAATGTGAGAAATGGACAATTTCACTCCTATACAACGTTCCTTCAATATTTGTAACAATTTTAGATGGATATTTCAAAAGAAATTTCTAAATTTCGTGAGTTCCGTCTGTCATTTATGTGAGAAATAAATGAAATTGTGTGAATTTTGTGAGAAATACGTGATTACTATCTTAGTTCCACACAGTTTTCGAGATGAATTCGAGATAACAATCAAGGAATTTAAAAAAAAAATTGGAAATTTTTCGTTGTTTGTTATTTGAGTTCTGGGTTATTCAGTGAAAAGTTTGGTTGATAATGCACAATTTGTGTGAATTATGTCAGAAATACGAGATTTACTTATGTGTTTCTACAATATAGAGAATAAATTCGAGAAGACTCATTAGATAATTTGAATTTTTTTTTGTTATTGTGTCATTTAAATCTGGGTTATGCGGTAATAATATTGCTAATAATGTGAGAAATGGACAATTTCACTCCTATACAACGTTCTTTCAATATTTGTAACAATTTTAGATGGATATTTCAAAAGAAATTTCTAAAATTTCGTGAGTTCCGTCTGTCATTTATGTGAGAAATAAATGAAATTGTGTGAATTTTGTGAGAAATACGTGATTACTATCTTAGTTCCACACAGTTTTCGAGATGAATTCGAGATAACAATCAAGGAATTTAAAAAAAAAATGGAAATTTTTCGTTGTTTGTTATTTGAGTTCTGGGTTATTCAGTGAAAAGTTTGGTTGATAATGCACAATTTGTGTGAATTATGTCAGAAATACGAGATTTACTTATGTGTTTCTACAATATAGAGAATAAATTCGAGAAGACTCATTTGTTTTTTTTGTTATTGTGTCATTTAAATCTGGGTTATGCGGTAATAATATTGCTAATAATGTGAGAAATGGACAATTTCACTCCTATACAACGTTCTTTCAATATTTGTAACAATTTTAGATGGATATTTCAAAAGAAATTTCTAAAATTTCGTGAGTTCGGTCTGTCATTTATGTGAGAAATAAATGAAATTGTGTGAATTTTGTGAGAAATACGTGATTACTATCTTAGTTCCACACAGTTTTCGAGATGAATTCGAGATAACAATCAAGGAATTTAAAAAAAAATTGGAAATTTTTCGTTGTTTGTTATTTGAGTTCTGGGTTATTCAGTGAAAAGTTTGGTTGATAATGCACAATTTGTGTGAATTATGTCAGAAATACGAGATTTACTTATGTGTTTCTACAATATAGAGAATAAATTCGAGAAGACTCATTAGATAATTTTGAATTTTTTTTGTTATTGTGTCATTTAAATCTGGGTTATGCGGTAATAATATTGCTAATAATGTGAGAAATGGACAATTTCACTCCTATACAACGTTCTTTCAATATTTGTAACAATTTTAGATGGATATTTCAAAAGAAATTTCTAAAATTTCGTGAGTTCGTCTGTCATTTATGTGAGAAATAAATGAAATTGTGTGAATTTTGTGAGAAATACGTGATTACTATCTTAGTTCCACACAGTTTTCGAGATGAATTCGAGATAACAATCAAGGAATTTAAAAAAAAAATTGGAAATTTTTCGTTGTTTGTTATTTGAGTTCTGGGTTATTCAGTGAAAAGTTTGGTTGATAATGCACAATTTGTGTGAATTATGTCAGAAATACGAGATTTACTTATGTGTTTCTACAATATAGAGAATAAATTCGAGAAGACTCATTAGATAATTTTGAATTTTTTTTTGTTATTGTGTCATTTAAATCTGGGTTATGCGGTAATAATATTGCTAATAATGTGAGAAATGGACAATTTCACTCCTATACAACGTTCTTTCAATATTTGTAACAATTTTAGATGGATATTTCAAAAGAAATTTCTAAATTTCGTGAGTTCCGTCTGTCATTTATGTGAGAAATAAATGAAATTGTGTGAATTTTGTGAGAAATACGTGATTACTATCTTAGTTCCACACAGTTTTCGAGATGAATTCGAGATAACAATCAAGGAATTTAAAAAAAAAATTGGAAATTTTTCGTTGTTTGTTATTTGAGTTCTGGGTTATTCAGTGAAAAGTTTGGTTGATAATGCACAATTTGTGTGAATTATGTCAGAAATACGAGATTTACTTATGTGTTTCTACAATATAGAGAATAAATTCGAGAAGACTCATTAGATAAATTTGAATTTTTTTTTGTTATTGTGTCATTTAAATCTGGGTTATGCGGTAATAATATTGCTAATAATGTGAGAAATGGACAATTTCACTCCTATACAACGTTCCTTCAATATTTGTAACAATTTTAGATGGATATTTCAAAAGAAATTTCTAAAATTTCGTGAGTTCGTCTGTCATTTATGTGAGAAATAAATGAAATTGTGTGAATTTTGTGAGAAATACGTGATTACTATCTTAGTTCCACACAGTTTTCGAGATGAATTCGAGATAACAATCAAGGAATTTAAAAAAAAAATTGGAAATTTTTCGTTGTTTGTTATTTGAGTTCTGGGTTATTCAGTGAAAAGTTTGGTTGATAATGCACAATTTGTGTGAATTATGTCAGAAATACGAGATTTACTTATGTGTTTCTACAATATAGAGAATAAATTCGAGAAGACTCATTAGATAATTTGAATTTTTTTTGTTATTGTGTCATTTAAATCTGGGTTATGCGGTAATAATATTGCTAATAATGTGAGAAATGGACAATTTCACTCCTATACAACGTTCTTCAATATTTGTAACAATTTTAGATGGATATTTCAAAAGAAATTTCTAAAATTTCGTGAGTTCGGTCTGTCATTTATGTGAGAAATAAATGAAATTGTGTGAATTTTGTGAGAAATACGTGATTACTATCTTAGTTCCACACAGTTTTCGAGATGAATTCGAGATAACAATCAAGGAATTTAAAAAAAAAATTGGAAATTTTTCGTTGTTTGTTATTTGAGTTCTGGGTTATTCAGTGAAAAGTTTGGTTGATAATGCACAATTTGTGTGAATTATGTCAGAAATACGAGACTTATGTGTTTCTACAATATAGAGAATAAATTCGAGAAGACTCATTAGATAATTTGAATTTTTTTTGTTATTGTGTCATTTAAATCTGGGTTATGCGGTAATAATATTGCTAATAATGTGAGAAATGGACAATTTCACTCCTATACAACGTTCTTTCAATATTTGTAACAATTTTAGATGGATATTTCAAAAGAAATTTCTAAAATTTCGTGAGTTCCGTCTGTCATTTATGTGAGAAATAAATGAAATTGTGTGAATTTTGTGAGAAATACGTGATTACTATCTTAGTTCCACACAGTTTTCGAGATGAATTCGAGATAACAATCAAGGAATTTAAAAAAAAAATTGGAAATTTTTCGTTGTTTGTTATTTGAGTTCTGGGTTATTCAGTGAAAAGTTTGGTTGATAATGCACAATTTGTGTGAATTATGTCAGAAATACGAGATTTACTTATGTGTTTCTACAATATAGAGAATAAATTCGAGAAGACTCATTAGATAATTTTGAATTTTTTTTTGTTATTGTGTCATTTAAATCTGGGTTATGCGGTAATAATATTGCTAATAATGTGAGAAATGGACAATTTCACTCCTATACAACGTTCTTTCAATATTTGTAACAATTTTAGATGGATATTTCAAAAGAAATTTCTAAAATTTCGTGAGTTCGGTCTGTCATTTATGTGAGAAATAAATGAAATTGTGTGAATTTTGTGAGAAATACGTGATTACTATCTTAGTTCCACACAGTTTTCGAGATGAATTCGAGATAACAATCAAGGAATTAAAAAAAAAATTGGAAATTTTTCGTTGTTTGTTATTTGAGTTCTGGGTTATTCAGTGAAAAGTTTGGTTGATAATGCACAATTTGTGTGAATTATGTCAGAAATACGAGATTTACTTATGTGTTTCTACAATATAGAGAATAAATTCGAGAAGACTCATTAGATAATTTTGATTTTTTTTTTGTTATTGTGTCATTTAAATCTGGGTTATGCGGTAATAATATTGCTAATAATGTGAGAAATGGACAATTTCACTCCTATACAACGTTCTTTCAATATTTGTACAATTTTAGATGGATATTTCAAAAGAAATTTCTTAAATTTCGTGAGTTCCGTCTGTCATTTATGTGAGAAATAAATGAAATTGTGTGAATTTTGTGAGAAATACGTGATTACTATCTTAGTTCCACACAGTTTTCGAGATGAATTCGAGATAACAATCAAGGAATTTAAAAAAAAAATTGGAAATTTTTCGTTGTTTGTTATTTGAGTTCTGGGTTATTCAGTGAAAAGTTTGGTTGATAATGCACAATTTGTGTGAATTATGTCAGAAATACGAGATTTACTTATGTGTTTCTACAATATAGAGAATAAATTCGAGAAGACTCATTAGATAATTTTGAATTTTTTTTTGTTATTGTGTCATTTAATCTGGGTTATGCGGTAATAATATTGCTAATAATGTGAGAAATGGACAATTTCACTCCTATACAACGTTCTTTCAATATTTGTAACAATTTTAGATGGATATTTCAAAAGAAATTTCTTAAATTTCGTGAGTTCCGTCTGTCATTTATGTGAGAAATAAATGAAATTGTGTGAATTTTGTGAGAAATACGTGATTACTATCTTAGTTCCACACAGTTTTCGAGATGAATTCGAGATAACAATCAAGGAATTTAAAAAAAAATTGGAAATTTTTCGTTGTTTGTTATTTGAGTTCTGGGTTATTCAGTGAAAAGTTTGGTTGATAATGCACAATTTGTGTGAATTATGTCAGAAATACGAGATTTACTTATGTGTTTCTACAATATAGAGAATAAATTCGAGAAGACTCATTAGATAATTTGAATTTTTTTTTTTGTTATTGTGTCATTTAAATCTGGGTTATGCGGTAATAATATTGCTAATAATGTGAGAAATGGACAATTTCACTCCTATACAACGTTCCTTCAATATTTGTAACAATTTTAGATGGATATTTCAAAAGAAATTTCTAAAATTTCGTGAGTTCCGTCTGTCATTTATGTGAGAAATTAAAATGAAATTGTGTGATAATGTTGATAATGCACAATTTTCGTGAAATTATGTCAGAAATACGTGATTTACTTATTTGTTTCTACAATATAGAGAATAATTCGAGAAGACTCATTAGATAAATTTGAATTTTTTTGTTATTGTGTCATTTAAATCTGGGTTATGCGGTAATAATATTGCTAATAATGTGAGAAATGGACAATTTCACTCCTATACAACGTTCTTTCAATATTTGTAACAATTTTAGATGGATATTTCAAAAGAAATTTCTTAAATTTCGTGAGTTCCGTCTGTCATTTATGTGAGAAATAAATGAAATTGTGTGAATTTTGTGAGAAATACGTGATTACTATCTTAGTTCCACACAGTTTTCGAGATGAATTCGAGATAACAATCAAGGAATTTAAAAAAAAAATTGGAAATTTTTCGTTGTTTGTTATTTGAGTTCTGGGTTATTCAGTGAAAAGTTTGGTTGATAATGCACAATTTGTGTGAATTATGTCAGAAATACGAGATTTACTTATGTGTTTCTACAATATAGAGAATAAATTCGAGAAGACTCATTAGATAAATTTGAATTTTTTTTTGTTATTGTGTCATTTAAATCTGGGTTATGCGGTAATAATATTGCTAATAATGTGAGAAATGGACAATTTCACTCCTATACAACGTTCTTTCAATATTTGTAACAATTTTAGATGGATATTTCAAAAGAAATTTCTAAAATTTCGTGAGTTCCGTCTGTCATTTATGTGAGAAATAAATGAAATTGTGTGAATTTTGTGAGAAATACGTGATTACTATCTTAGTTCCACACAGTTTTCGAGATGAATTCGAGATAACAATCAAGGAATTTAAAAAAAAAATTGGAAATTTTTCGTTGTTTGTTATTTGAGTTCTGGGTTATTCAGTGAAAAGTTTGGTTGATAATGCACAATTTGTGTGAATTATGTCAGAAATACGAGATTTACTTATGTGTTTCTACAATATAGAGAATAAATTCGAGAAGACTCATTAGATAAATTTGAATTTTTTTTTGTTATTGTGTCATTTAAATCTGGGTTATGCGGTAATAATATTGCTAATAATGTGAGAAATGGACAATTTCACTCCTATACAACGTTCTTTCAATATTTGTAACAATTTTAGATGGATATTTCAAAAGAAATTTTTAAATTTCGTGAGTTCCGTCTGTCATTTATGTGAGAAATAAATGAAATTGTGTGAATTTTGTGAGAAATACGTGATTACTATCTTAGTTCCACACAGTTTTCGAGATGAATTCGAGATAACAATCAAGGAATTAAAAAAAAAATTGGAAATTTTTCGTTGTTTGTTATTTGAGTTCTGGGTTATTCAGTGAAAAGTTTGGTTGATAATGCACAATTTGTGTGAATTATGTCAGAAATACGAGATTTACTTATGTGTTTCTACAATATAGAGAATAAATTCGAGAAGACTCATTAGATAAATTTGATTTTTTTTTTGTTATTGTGTCATTTAAATCTGGGTTATGCGGTAATAATATTGCTAATAATGTGAGAAATGGACAATTTCACTCCTATACAACGTTCTTTCAATATTTGTAACAATTTTAGATGGATATTTCAAAAGAAATTCTTAAATTTCGTGAGTTCCGTCTGTCATTTATGTGAGAAATAAATGAAATTGTGTGAATTTTGTGAGAAATACGTGATTACTATCTTAGTTCCACACAGTTTTCGAGATGAATTCGAGATAACAATCAAGGAATTTAAAAAAAAAATTGGAAATTTTTCGTTGTTTGTTATTTGAGTTCTGGGTTATTCAGTGAAAAGTTTGGTTGATAATGCACAATTTGTGTGAATTATGTCAGAAATACGAGATTTACTTATGTGTTTCTACAATATAGAGAATAAATTCGAGAAGACTCATTAGATAAATTTTGAATTTTTTTTGTTATTGTGTCATTTAAATCTGGGTTATGCGGTAATAATATTGCTAATAATGTGAGAAATGGACAATTTCACTCCTATACAACGTTCTTTCAATATTTGTAACAATTTAGATGGATATTTCAAAAGAAATTTCTAAAATTTCGTGAGTTCCGTCTGTCATTTATGTGAGAAAATAAATGAAATTGTGTGATAAATGTGATAATTGCACAGTTTTCGTGTGAATTATGTCCAGAAAATTTTCGAGATTTACTTATGTGTTTTTTCTACAAATATAGAGAATAAATTCGAGAAGACTCATTAGATAATTTGAATTTTTTTTTTGTTATTGTGTCATTTAAATCTGGGTTATGCGGTAATAATATTGCTAATAATGTGAGAAATGGACAATTTCACTCCTATACAACGTTCTTTCAATATTTGTAACAATTTTAGATGGATATTTCAAAAGAAATTTCTTAAATTTCGTGAGTTCCGTCTGTCATTTATGTGAGAAATAAATGAAATTGTGTGAATTTTGTGAGAAATACGTGATTACTATCTTAGTTCCACACAGTTTTCGAGATGAATTCGAGATAACAATCAAGGAATTTAAAAAAAAAATTGGAAATTTTTCGTTGTTTGTTATTTGAGTTCTGGGTTATTCAGTGAAAAGTTTGGTTGATAATGCACAATTTGTGTGAATTATGTCAGAAATACGAGATTTACTTATGTGTTTCTACAATATAGAGAATAAATTCGAGAAGACTCATTAGATAAATTTGAATTTTTTTTTGTTATTGTGTCATTTAAATCTGGGTTATGCGGTAATAATATTGCTAATAATGTGAGAAATGGACAATTTCACTCCTATACAACGTTCTTTCAATATTTGTAACAATTTTAGATGGATATTTCAAAGAAATTTCTAAAATTTCGTGAGTTCGGTCTGTCATTTATGTGAGAAATAAATGAAATTGTGTGAATTTTGTGAGAAATACGTGATTACTATCTTAGTTCCACACAGTTTTCGAGATGAATTCGAGATAACAATCAAGGAATTTAAAAAAAAAATTGGAAATTTTTCGTTGTTTGTTATTTGAGTTCTGGGTTATTCAGTGAAAAGTTTGGTTGATAATGCACAATTTGTGTGAATTATGTCAGAAATACGAGATTTACTTATGTGTTTCTACAATATAGAGAATAAATTCGAGAAGACTCATTAGATAAATTTGAATTTTTTTTGTTATTGTGTCATTTAAATCTGGGTTATGCGGTAATAATATTGCTAATAATGTGAGAAATGGACAATTTCACTCCTATACAACGTTCTTTCAATATTTGTACAATTTTAGATGGATATTTCAAAAGAAATTTCTAAAATTTCGTGAGTTCCGTCTGTCATTTATGTGAGAAATAAATGAAATTGTGTGAATTTTGTGAGAAATACGTGATTACTATCTTAGTTCCACACAGTTTTCGAGATGAATTCGAGATAACAATCAAGGAATTTAAAAAAAAATTGGAAATTTTTCGTTGTTTGTTATTTGAGTTCTGGGTTATTCAGTGAAAAGTTTGGTTGATAATGCACAATTTGTGTGAATTATGTCAGAAATACGAGATTTACTTATGTGTTTCTACAATATAGAGAATAAATTCGAGAAGACTCATTAGATAATTTGAATTTTTTTTTGTTATTGTGTCATTTAAATCTGGGTTATGCGGTAATAATATTGCTAATAATGTGAGAAATGGACAATTTCACTCCTATACAACGTTCCTTCAATATTTGTAACAATTTTAGATGGATATTTCAAAAGAAAAATTTCTAAAATTTCGTGAGTTCCGTCTGTCATTTATGTGAGAAATAAATTGGAAATTGTGTGAGTAATGGTTGATAATGCACAATTTGTGTGAATTATGTCAGAAATACGAGATTTACTTATGTGTTTCTACAATATAGAGAATAAATTCGAGAAGACTCATTAGATAATTTTGAATTTTTTTTTTGTTATTGTGTCATTTAAATCTGGGTTATGCGGTAATAATATTGCTAATAATGTGAGAAATGGACAATTTCACTCCTATACAACGTTCTTTCAATATTTGTAACAATTTTAGATGGATATTTCAAAAGAAATTTCTAAATTTCGTGAGTTCCGTCTGTCATTTATGTGAGAAATAAATGAAATTGTGTGAATTTTGTGAGAAATACGTGATTACTATCTTAGTTCCACACAGTTTTCGAGATGAATTCGAGATAACAATCAAGGAATTTAAAAAAAAATTGGAAATTTTTCGTTGTTTGTTATTTGAGTTCTGGGTTATTCAGTGAAAAGTTTGGTTGATAATGCACAATTTGTGTGAATTATGTCAGAAATACGAGATTTACTTATGTGTTTCTACAATATAGAGAATAAATTCGAGAAGACTCATTAGATAAATTTGAAATTTTTTTTTGTTATTGTGTCATTTAAATGGGTTATGCGGTAATAATATTGCTAATAATGTGAGAAATGGACAATTTCACTCCTATACAACGTTCTTTCAATATTTGTAACAATTTTAGATGGATATTTCAAAAGAAATTTCTAAAATTTCGTGAGTTCGTCTGTCATTTATGTGAGAAATAAATGAAATTGTGTGAATTTTGTGAGAAATACGTGATTACTATCTTAGTTCCACACAGTTTTCGAGATGAATTCGAGATAACAATCAAGGAATTTAAAAAAAAAATTGGAAATTTTTCGTTGTTTGTTATTTGAGTTCTGGGTTATTCAGTGAAAAGTTTGGTTGATAATGCACAATTTGTGTGAATTATGTCAGAAATACGAGATTTACTTATGTGTTTCTACAATATAGAGAATAAATTCGAGAAGACTCATTAGATAAATTTTGAATTTTTTTTTTGTTATTGTGTCATTTAAATCTGGGTTATGCGGTAATAATATTGCTAATAATGTGAGAAATGGACAATTTCACTCCTATACAACGTTCTTTCAATATTTGTAACAATTTTAGATGGATATTTCAAAAGAAATTTCTTAAATTTCGTGAGTTCCGTCTGTCATTTATGTGAGAAATAAATGAAATTGTGTGAATTTTGTGAGAAATACGTGATTACTATCTTAGTTCCACACAGTTTTCGAGATGAATTCGAGATAACAATCAAGGAATTTAAAAAAAAAATTGGAAATTTTTCGTTGTTTGTTATTTGAGTTCTGGGTTATTCAGTGAAAAGTTTGGTTGATAATGCACAATTTGTGTGAATTATGTCAGAAATACGAGATTTACTTATGTGTTTCTACAATATAGAGAATAAATTCGAGAAGACTCATTAGATAAATTTGAATTTTTTTTGTTATTGTGTCATTTAAATCTGGGTTATGCGGTAATAATATTGCTAATAATGTGAGAAATGGACAATTTCACTCCTATACAACGTTCTTTCAATATTTGTAACAATTTTAGATGGATATTTCAAAAGAAATTTCTAAAATTTCGTGAGTTCGGTCTGTCATTTATGTGAGAAATAAATGAAATTGTGTGAATTTTGTGAGAAATACGTGATTACTATCTTAGTTCCACACAGTTTTCGAGATGAATTCGAGATAACAATCAAGGAATTTAAAAAAAAAATTGGAAATTTTTCGTTGTTTGTTATTTGAGTTCTGGGTTATTCAGTGAAAAGTTTGGTTGATAATGCACAATTTGTGTGAATTATGTCAGAAATACGAGATTTACTTATGTGTTTCTACAATATAGAGAATAAATTCGAGAAGACTCATTAGATAATTTTGAATTTTTTTTTGTTATTGTGTCATTTAAATCTGGGTTATGCGGTAATAATATTGCTAATAATGTGAGAAATGGACAATTTCACTCCTATACAACGTTCCTTCAATATTTGTAACAATTTTAGATGGATATTTCAAAAGAAATTTCTAAAATTTCGTGAGTTCCGGTCTGTCATTTATGTGAGAAATAAATGAAAATGTGTGAATTTTGTGAGAAATACGTGATTACTATCTTAGTTCCACACAGTTTTCGAGATGAATTCGAGATAACAATCAAGGAATTTAAAAAAAAAATTGGAAATTTTTCGTTGTTTGTTATTTGAGTTCTGGGTTATTCAGTGAAAAGTTTGGTTGATAATGCACAATTTGTGTGAATTATGTCAGAAATACGAGATTTACTTATGTGTTTCTACAATATAGAGAATAAATTCGAGAAGACTCATTAGATAATTTTGAATTTTTTTTTGTTATTGTGTCATTTAAATCTGGGTTATGCGGTAATAATATTGCTAATAATGTGAGAAATGGACAATTTCACTCCTATACAACGTTCTTTCAATATTTGTAACAATTTTAGATGGATATTTCAAAAGAAATTTCTTAAATTTCGTGAGTTCCGTCTGTCATTTATGTGAGAAATAAATGAAATTGTGTGAATTTTGTGAGAAATACGTGATTACTATCTTAGTTCCACACAGTTTTCGAGATGAATTCGAGATAACAATCAAGGAATTTAAAAAAAAAATTGGAAATTTTTCGTTGTTTGTTATTTGAGTTCTGGGTTATTCAGTGAAAAGTTTGGTTGATAATGCACAATTTGTGTGAATTATGTCAGAAATACGAGATTTACTTATGTGTTTCTACAATATAGAGAATAAATTCGAGAAGACTCATTAGATAAATTTGAATTTTTTTTTGTTATTGTGTCATTTAAATCTGGGTTATGCGGTAATAATATTGCTAATAATGTGAGAAATGGACAATTTCACTCCTATACAACGTTCTTTCAATATTTGTAACAATTTTAGATGGATATTTCAAAAGAAATTTCTAAAATTTCGTGAGTTCCGTCTGTCATTTATGTGAGAAATAAATGAAATTGTGTGAATTTTGTGAGAAATACGTGATTACTATCTTAGTTCCACACAGTTTTCGAGATGAATTCGAGATAACAATCAAGGAATTTAAAAAAAAATTGGAAATTTTTCGTTGTTTGTTATTTGAGTTCTGGGTTATTCAGTGAAAAGTTTGGTTGATAATGCACAATTTGTGTGAATTATGTCAGAAATACGAGATTTACTTATGTGTTTCTACAATATAGAGAATAAATTCGAGAAGACTCATTAGATAAATTTGAATTTTTTTTTTGTTATTGTGTCATTTAAATCTGGGTTATGCGGTAATAATATTGCTAATAATGTGAGAAATGGACAATTTCACTCCTATACAACGTTCTTTCAATATTTGTAACAATTTAGATGGATATTTCAAAAGAAATTTCTTAAATTTCGTGAGTTCCGTCTGTCATTTATGTGAGAAATAAATGAAATTGTGTGAATTTTGTGAGAAATACGTGATTACTATCTTAGTTCCACACAGTTTTCGAGATGAATTCGAGATAACAATCAAGGAATTAAAAAAAAAATTGGAAATTTTTCGTTGTTTGTTATTTGAGTTCTGGGTTATTCAGTGAAAAGTTTGGTTGATAATGCACAATTTGTGTGAATTATGTCAGAATACGAGATTTACTTATGTGTTTCTACAATATAGAGAATAAATTCGAGAAGACTCATTAGATAAATTTGAATTTTTTTTTGTTATTGTGTCATTTAAATCTGGGTTATGCGGTAATAATATTGCTAATAATGTGAGAAATGGACAATTTCACTCCTATACAACGTTCTTTCAATATTTGTAACAATTTTAGATGGATATTTCAAAAGAAATTTCTTAAATTTCGTGAGTTCGGTCTGTCATTTATGTGAGAAATAAATGAAATTGTGTGAATTTTGTGAGAAATACGTGATTACTATCTTAGTTCCACACAGTTTTCGAGATGAATTCGAGATAACAATCAAGGAATTTAAAAAAAAAATTGGAAATTTTTCGTTGTTTGTTATTTGAGTTCTGGGTTATTCAGTGAAAAGTTTGGTTGATAATGCACAATTTGTGTGAATTATGTCAGAAATACGAGATTTACTTATGTGTTTCTACAATATAGAGAATAAATTCGAGAAGACTCATTAGATAAATTGAATTTTTTTTTGTTATTGTGTCATTTAAATCTGGGTTATGCGGTAATAATATTGCTAATAATGTGAGAAATGGACAATTTCACTCCTATACAACGTTCTTCAATATTTGTAACAATTTTAGATGGATATTTCAAAAGAAATTTCTTAAATTTCGTGAGTTCCGTCTGTCATTTATGTGAGAAATAAATGAAATTGTGTGAATTTTGTGAGAAATACGTGATTACTATCTTAGTTCCACACAGTTTTCGAGATGAATTCGAGATAACAATCAAGGAATTTAAAAAAAAAATTGGAAATTTTTCGTTGTTTGTTATTTGAGTTCTGGGTTATTCAGTGAAAAGTTTGGTTGATAATGCACAATTTGTGTGAATTATGTCAGAAATACGAGATTTACTTATGTGTTTCTACAATATAGAGAATAAATTCGAGAAGACTCATTAGATAAATTTGAATTTTTTTTTGTTATTGTGTCATTTAAATCTGGGTTATGCGGTAATAATATTGCTAATAATGTGAGAAATGGACAATTTCACTCCTATACAACGTTCCTTCAATATTTGTAACAATTTTAGATGGATATTTCAAAAGAAATTTCTAAAATTTCGTGAGTTCGGTCTGTCATTTATGTGAGAAATAAATGAAATTGTGTGAATTTTGTGAGAAATACGTGATTACTATCTTAGTTCCACACAGTTTTCGAGATGAATTCGAGATAACAATCAAGGAATTTAAAAAAAAAATTGGAAATTTTTCGTTGTTTGTTATTTGAGTTCTGGGTTATTCAGTGAAAAGTTTGGTTGATAATGCACAATTTGTGTGAATTATGTCAGAAATACGAGATTTACTTATGTGTTTCTACAATATAGAGAATAAATTCGAGAAGACTCATTAGATAAATTTGAATTTTTTTTTGTTATTGTGTCATTTAAATCTGGGTTATGCGGTAATAATATTGCTAATAATGTGAGAAATGGACAATTTCACTCCTATACAACGTTCTTTCAATATTTGTAACAATTTTAGATGGATATTTCAAAAGAAATTTCTAAAATTTCGTGAGTTCGTCTGTCATTTATGTGAGAAATAAATGAAATTGTGTGAATTTTGTGAGAAATACGTGATTACTATCTTAGTTCCACACAGTTTTCGAGATGAATTCGAGATAACAATCAAGGAATTTAAAAAAAAAATTGGAAATTTTTCGTTGTTTGTTATTTGAGTTCTGGGTTATTCAGTGAAAAGTTTGGTTGATAATGCACAATTTGTGTGAATTATGTCAGAAATACGAGATTTACTTATGTGTTTCTACAATATAGAGAATAAATTCGAGAAGACTCATTAGATAATTTGAATTTTTTTTTGTTATTGTGTCATTTAAATCTGGGTTATGCGGTAATAATATTGCTAATAATGTGAGAAATGGACAATTTCACTCCTATACAACGTTCTTTCAATATTTGTAACAATTTTAGATGGATATTTCAAAAGAAATTTCTAAAATTCGTGAGTTCCGTCTGTCATTTATGTGAGAAATAAATGAAATTTGTGTGATAATGTGATAATGCACAATTTGTGGAATTTATGTCCAGAAATACGAATTTACTTATGTGTTTCTACAATATAGAGAATAAATTCGAGAAGACTCATTAGATAAATTTGAATTTTTTTTTTGTTATTGTGTCATTTAAATCTGGGTTATGCGGTAATAATATTGCTAATAATGTGAGAAATGGACAATTTCACTCCTATACAACGTTCTTTCAATATTTGTAACAATTTTAGATGGATATTTCAAAGAAATTTCTAAAATTTCGTGAGTTCCGTCTGTCATTTATGTGAGAAATAAATGAAATTGTGTGAATTTTGTGAGAAATACGTGATTACTATCTTAGTTCCACACAGTTTTCGAGATGAATTCGAGATAACAATCAAGGAATTTAAAAAAAATTGGAAATTTTTCGTTGTTTGTTATTTGAGTTCTGGGTTATTCAGTGAAAAGTTTGGTTGATAATGCACAATTTGTGTGAATTATGTCAGAAATACGAGATTTACTTATGTGTTTCTACAATATAGAGAATAAATTCGAGAAGACTCATTAGATAATTTGAATTTTTTTTTGTTATTGTGTCATTTAAATCTGGGTTATGCGGTAATAATATTGCTAATAATGTGAGAAATGGACAATTTCACTCCTATACAACGTTCTTTCAATATTTGTAACAATTTTAGATGGATATTTCAAAAGAAATTTCTTAAATTTCGTGAGTTCCGTCTGTCATTTATGTGAGAAATAAATGAAATTGTGTGAATTTTGTGAGAAATACGTGATTACTATCTTAGTTCCACACAGTTTTCGAGATGAATTCGAGATAACAATCAAGGAATTTAAAAAAAAAATTGGAAATTTTTCGTTGTTTGTTATTTGAGTTCTGGGTTATTCAGTGAAAAGTTTGGTTGATAATGCACAATTTGTGTGAATTATGTCAGAAATACGAGATTTACTTATGTGTTTCTACAATATAGAGAATAAATTCGAGAAGACTCATTAGATAAATTTGAATTTTTTTTTGTTATTGTGTCATTTAAATCTGGGTTATGCGGTAATAATATTGCTAATAATGTGAGAAATGGACAATTTCACTCCTATACAACGTTCTTTCAATATTTGTAACAATTTTAGATGGATATTTCAAAGAAATTTCTAAAATTTCGTGAGTTCGGTCTGTCATTTATGTGAGAAATAAATGAAATTGTGTGAATTTTGTGAGAAATACGTGATTACTATCTTAGTTCCACACAGTTTTCGAGATGAATTCGAGATAACAATCAAGGAATTTAAAAAAAAAATTGGAAATTTTTCGTTGTTTGTTATTTGAGTTCTGGGTTATTCAGTGAAAAGTTTGGTTGATAATGCACAATTTGTGTGAATTATGTCAGAAATACGAGATTTACTTATGTGTTTCTACAATATAGAGAATAAATTCGAGAAGACTCATTAGATAATTTTGAATTTTTTTTTGTTATTGTGTCATTTAAATCTGGGTTATGCGGTAATAATATTGCTAATAATGTGAGAAATGGACAATTTCACTCCTATACAACGTTCCTTCAATATTTGTAACAATTTTAGATGGATATTTCAAAAGAAATTTCTTAAATTTCGTGAGTTCGTCTGTCATTTATGTGAGAAATAAATGAAATTGTGTGAATTTTGTGAGAAATACGTGATTACTATCTTAGTTCCACACAGTTTTCGAGATGAATTCGAGATAACAATCAAGGAATTTAAAAAAAAAATTGGAAATTTTTCGTTGTTTGTTATTTGAGTTCTGGGTTATTCAGTGAAAAGTTTGGTTGATAATGCACAATTTGTGTGAATTATGTCAGAAATACGAGATTTACTTATGTGTTTCTACAATATAGAGAATAAATTCGAGAAGACTCATTAGATAAATTTGAATTTTTTTTTGTTATTGTGTCATTTAAATCTGGGTTATGCGGTAATAATATTGCTAATAATGTGAGAAATGGACAATTTCACTCCTATACAACGTTCCTTCAATATTTGTAACAATTTTAGATGGATATTTCAAAAGAAATTTCTAAATTTCGTGAGTTCCGTCTGTCATTTATGTGAGAAATAAATGAAATTGTGTGAATTTTGTGAGAAATACGTGATTACTATCTTAGTTCCACACAGTTTTCGAGATGAATTCGAGATAACAATCAAGGAATTTAAAAAAAAATTGGAAATTTTTCGTTGTTTGTTATTTGAGTTCTGGGTTATTCAGTGAAAAGTTTGGTTGATAATGCACAATTTGTGTGAATTATGTCAGAAATACGAGATTTACTTATGTGTTTCTACAATATAGAGAATAAATTCGAGAAGACTCATTAGATAATTTTGAATTTTTTTTTGTTATTGTGTCATTTAAATCTGGGTTATGCGGTAATAATATTGCTAATAATGTGAGAAATGGACAATTTCACTCCTATACAACGTTCTTTCAATATTTGTAACAATTTTAGATGGATATTTCAAAAGAAATTTCTAAAATTTCGTGAGTTCCGTCTGTCATTTATGTGAGAAATAAATGAAATTGTGTGAATTTTGTGAGAAATACGTGATTACTATCTTAGTTCCACACAGTTTTCGAGATGAATTCGAGATAACAATCAAGGAATTTAAAAAAAAAATTGGAAATTTTTCGTTGTTTGTTATTTGAGTTCTGGGTTATTCAGTGAAAAGTTTGGTTGATAATGCACAATTTGTGTGAATTATGTCAGAAATACGAGATTTACTTATGTGTTTCTACAATATAGAGAATAAATTCGAGAAGACTCATTAGATAAATTTGAATTTTTTTTTTGTTATTGTGTCATTTAAATCTGGGTTATGCGGTAATAATATTGCTAATAATGTGAGAAATGGACAATTTCACTCCTATACAACGTTCTTTCAATATTTGTAACAATTTTAGATGGATATTTCAAAAGAAATTTCTAAAATTTCGTGAGTTCCGTCTGTCATTTATGTGAGAAATAAATGAAATTGTGTGAATTTTGTGAGAAATACGTGATTACTATCTTAGTTCCACACAGTTTTCGAGATGAATTCGAGATAACAATCAAGGAATTTAAAAAAAAAATTGGAAATTTTTCGTTGTTTGTTATTTGAGTTCTGGGTTATTCAGTGAAAAGTTTGGTTGATAATGCACAATTTGTGTGAATTATGTCAGAAATACGAGATTTACTTATGTGTTTCTACAATATAGAGAATAAATTCGAGAAGACTCATTAGATAATTTGAATTTTTTTTTGTTATTGTGTCATTTAAATCTGGGTTATGCGGTAATAATATTGCTAATAATGTGAGAAATGGACAATTTCACTCCTATACAACGTTCTTTCAATATTTGTAACAATTTTAGATGGATATTTCAAAAGAAATTTCTAAAATTTCGTGAGTTCGGTCTGTCATTTATGTGAGAAATAAATGAAATTGTGTGAATTTTGTGAGAAATACGTGATTACTATCTTAGTTCCACACAGTTTTCGAGATGAATTCGAGATAACAATCAAGGAATTTAAAAAAAAATTGGAAATTTTTCGTTGTTTGTTATTTGAGTTCTGGGTTATTCAGTGAAAAGTTTGGTTGATAATGCACAATTTGTGTGAATTATGTCAGAAATACGAGATTTACTTATGTGTTTCTACAATATAGAGAATAAATTCGAGAAGACTCATTAGATAAATTTGAATTTTTTTTTGTTATTGTGTCATTTAAATCTGGGTTATGCGGTAATAATATTGCTAATAATGTGAGAAATGGACAATTTCACTCCTATACAACGTTCTTTCAATATTTGTAACAATTTTAGATGGATATTTCAAAAGAAATTTCTAAAATTTCGTGAGTTCCGTCTGTCATTTATGTGAGAAATAAATGAAATTGTGTGAATTTTGTGAGAAATACGTGATTACTATCTTAGTTCCACACAGTTTTCGAGATGAATTCGAGATAACAATCAAGGAATTTAAAAAAAAATTGGAAATTTTTCGTTGTTTGTTATTTGAGTTCTGGGTTATTCAGTGAAAAGTTTGGTTGATAATGCACAATTTGTGTGAATTATGTCAGAAATACGAGATTTACTTATGTGTTTCTACAATATAGAGAATAAATTCGAGAAGACTCATTAGATAAATTTGAATTTTTTTTTGTTATTGTGTCATTTAAATCTGGGTTATGCGGTAATAATATTGCTAATAATGTGAGAAATGGACAATTTCACTCCTATACAACGTTCTTTCAATATTTGTAACAATTTTAGATGGATATTTCAAAAGAAATTTCTAAAATTTCGTGAGTTCCGTCTGTCATTTATGTGAGAAATAAATGAAATTGTGTGAATTTTGTGAGAAATACGTGATTACTATCTTAGTTCCACACAGTTTTCGAGATGAATTCGAGATAACAATCAAGGAATTTAAAAAAAAATTGGAAATTTTTCGTTGTTTGTTATTTGAGTTCTGGGTTATTCAGTGAAAAGTTTGGTTGATAATGCACAATTTGTGTGAATTATGTCAGAAATACGAGATTTACTTATGTGTTTCTACAATATAGAGAATAAATTCGAGAAGACTCATTAGATAAATTTGAATTTTTTTTTGTTATTGTGTCATTTAAATCTGGGTTATGCGGTAATAATATTGCTAATAATGTGAGAAATGGACAATTTCACTCCTATACAACGTTCTTTCAATATTTGTAACAATTTTAGATGGATATTTCAAAAGAAATTTCTAAAATTTCGTGAGTTCGGTCTGTCATTTATGTGAGAAATAAATGAAATTGTGTGAATTTTGTGAGAAATACGTGATTACTATCTTAGTTCCACACAGTTTTCGAGATGAATTCGAGATAACAATCAAGGAATTTAAAAAAAAATTGGAAATTTTTCGTTGTTTGTTATTTGAGTTCTGGGTTATTCAGTGAAAAGTTTGGTTGATAATGCACAATTTGTGTGAATTATGTCAGAAATACGAGATTTACTTATGTGTTTCTACAATATAGAGAATAAATTCGAGAAGACTCATTAGATAAATTTGAATTTTTTTTTTGTTATTGTGTCATTTAAATCTGGGTTATGCGGTAATAATATTGCTAATAATGTGAGAAATGGACAATTTCACTCCTATACAACGTTCTTTCAATATTTGTAACAATTTTAGATGGATATTTCAAAAGAAATTTCTTAAATTTCGTGAGTTCCGTCTGTCATTTATGTGAGAAATAAATGAAATTGTGTGAATTTTGTGAGAAATACGTGATTACTATCTTAGTTCCACACAGTTTTCGAGATGAATTCGAGATAACAATCAAGGAATTTAAAAAAAAAATTGGAAATTTTTCGTTGTTTGTTATTTGAGTTCTGGGTTATTCAGTGAAAAGTTTGGTTGATAATGCACAATTTGTGTGAATTATGTCAGAAATACGAGATTTACTTATGTGTTTCTACAATATAGAGAATAAATTCGAGAAGACTCATTAGATAAATTTGAATTTTTTTTTGTTATTGTGTCATTTAAATCTGGGTTATGCGGTAATAATATTGCTAATAATGTGAGAAATGGACAATTTCACTCCTATACAACGTTCTTCAATATTTGTAACAATTTTAGATGGATATTTCAAAAGAAATTTCTAAAATTTCGTGAGTTCCGTCTGTCATTTATGTGAGAAATAAATGAAATTGTGTGAATTTTGTGAGAAATACGTGATTACTATCTTAGTTCCACACAGTTTTCGAGATGAATTCGAGATAACAATCAAGGAATTTAAAAAAAAAATTGGAAATTTTTCGTTGTTTGTTATTTGAGTTCTGGGTTATTCAGTGAAAAGTTTGGTTGATAATGCACAATTTGTGTGAATTATGTCAGAAATACGAGATTTACTTATGTGTTTCTACAATATAGAGAATAAATTCGAGAAGACTCATTAGATAAATTTGAATTTTTTTTTGTTATTGTGTCATTTAAATCTGGGTTATGCGGTAATAATATTGCTAATAATGTGAGAAATGGACAATTTCACTCCTATACAACGTTCTTTCAATATTTGTAACAATTTTAGATGGATATTTCAAAAGAAATTTCTAAAATTCGTGAGTTCCGTCTGTCATTTATGTGAGAAATAAATGAAATTGTGTGAATTTTGTGAGAAATACGTGATTACTATCTTAGTTCCACACAGTTTTCGAGATGAATTCGAGATAACAATCAAGGAATTTAAAAAAAAAATTGGAAATTTTTCGTTGTTTGTTATTTGAGTTCTGGGTTATTCAGTGAAAAGTTTGGTTGATAATGCACAATTTGTGTGAATTATGTCAGAAATACGAGATTTACTTATGTGTTTCTACAATATAGAGAATAAATTCGAGAAGACTCATTAGATAATTTTGAATTTTTTTTTGTTATTGTGTCATTTAAATCTGGGTTATGCGGTAATAATATTGCTAATAATGTGAGAAATGGACAATTTCACTCCTATACAACGTTCTTTCAATATTTGTAACAATTTTAGATGGATATTTCAAAAGAAATTTCTAAAATTTCGTGAGTTCCGTCTGTCATTTATGTGAGAAATAAATGAAATTGTGTGAATTTTGTGAGAAATACGTGATTACTATCTTAGTTCCACACAGTTTTCGAGATGAATTCGAGATAACAATCAAGGAATTTAAAAAAAAAATTGGAAATTTTTCGTTGTTTGTTATTTGAGTTCTGGGTTATTCAGTGAAAAGTTTGGTTGATAATGCACAATTTGTGTGAATTATGTCAGAAATACGAGATTTACTTATGTGTTTCTACAATATAGAGAATAAATTCGAGAAGACTCATTAGATAAATTTGAATTTTTTTTTGTTATTGTGTCATTTAAATCTGGGTTATGCGGTAATAATATTGCTAATAATGTGAGAAATGGACAATTTCACTCCTATACAACGTTCTTTCAATATTTGTAACAATTTTAGATGGATATTTCAAAAGAAATTTCTAAAATTTCGTGAGTTCGGTCTGTCATTTATGTGAGAAATAAATGAAATTGTGTGAATTTTGTGAGAAATACGTGATTACTATCTTAGTTCCACACAGTTTTCGAGATGAATTCGAGATAACAATCAAGGAATTTAAAAAAAAAATTGGAAATTTTTCGTTGTTTGTTATTTGAGTTCTGGGTTATTCAGTGAAAAGTTTGGTTGATAATGCACAATTTGTGTGAATTATGTCAGAAATACGAGATTTACTTATGTGTTTCTACAATATAGAGAATAAATTCGAGAAGACTCATTAGATAATTTTGAATTTTTTTTTGTTATTGTGTCATTTAAATCTGGGTTATGCGGTAATAATATTGCTAATAATGTGAGAAATGGACAATTTCACTCCTATACAACGTTCTTTCAATATTTGTAACAATTTTAGATGGATATTTCAAAAGAAATTTCTAAAATTTCGTGAGTTCCGTCTGTCATTTATGTGAGAAATAAATGAAATTGTGTGAATTTTGTGAGAAATACGTGATTACTATCTTAGTTCCACACAGTTTTCGAGATGAATTCGAGATAACAATCAAGGAATTTAAAAAAAAAATTGGAAATTTTTCGTTGTTTGTTATTTGAGTTCTGGGTTATTCAGTGAAAAGTTTGGTTGATAATGCACAATTTGTGTGAATTATGTCAGAAATACGAGATTTACTTATGTGTTTCTACAATATAGAGAATAAATTCGAGAAGACTCATTAGATAATTTTGAATTTTTTTTTGTTATTGTGTCATTTAAATCTGGGTTATGCGGTAATAATATTGCTAATAATGTGAGAAATGGACAATTTCACTCCTATACAACGTTCTTTCAATATTTGTAACAATTTTAGATGGATATTTCAAAAGAAATTTCTAAAATTTCGTGAGTTCCGTCTGTCATTTATGTGAGAAATAAATGAAATTGTGTGAATTTTGTGAGAAATACGTGATTACTATCTTAGTTCCACACAGTTTTCGAGATGAATTCGAGATAACAATCAAGGAATTTAAAAAAAAAATTGGAAATTTTTCGTTGTTTGTTATTTGAGTTCTGGGTTATTCAGTGAAAAGTTTGGTTGATAATGCACAATTTGTGTGAATTATGTCAGAAATACGAGATTTACTTATGTGTTTCTACAATATAGAGAATAAATTCGAGAAGACTCATTAGATAAATTTGAATTTTTTTTTGTTATTGTGTCATTTAAATCTGGGTTATGCGGTAATAATATTGCTAATAATGTGAGAAATGGACAATTTCACTCCTATACAACGTTCTTTCAATATTTGTAACAATTTTAGATGGATATTTCAAAAGAAATTTCTAAAATTTCGTGAGTTCGTCTGTCATTTATGTGAGAAATAAATGAAATTGTGTGAATTTTGTGAGAAATACGTGATTACTATCTTAGTTCCACACAGTTTTCGAGATGAATTCGAGATAACAATCAAGGAATTTAAAAAAAAAATTGGAAATTTTTCGTTGTTTGTTATTTGAGTTCTGGGTTATTCAGTGAAAAGTTTGGTTGATAATGCACAATTTGTGTGAATTATGTCAGAAATACGAGATTTACTTATGTGTTTCTACAATATAGAGAATAAATTCGAGAAGACTCATTAGATAATTTTGAATTTTTTTTTGTTATTGTGTCATTTAAATCTGGGTTATGCGGTAATAATATTGCTAATAATGTGAGAAATGGACAATTTCACTCCTATACAACGTTCTTTCAATATTTGTAACAATTTTAGATGGATATTTCAAAAGAAATTTCTAAAATTTCGTGAGTTCCGTCTGTCATTTATGTGAGAAATAAATGAAATTGTGTGAATTTTGTGAGAAATACGTGATTACTATCTTAGTTCCACACAGTTTTCGAGATGAATTCGAGATAACAATCAAGGAATTTAAAAAAAAAATTGGAAATTTTTCGTTGTTTGTTATTTGAGTTCTGGGTTATTCAGTGAAAAGTTTGGTTGATAATGCACAATTTGTGTGAATTATGTCAGAAATACGAGATTTACTTATGTGTTTCTACAATATAGAGAATAAATTCGAGAAGACTCATTAGATAAATTTGAATTTTTTTTTGTTATTGTGTCATTTAAATCTGGGTTATGCGGTAATAATATTGCTAATAATGTGAGAAATGGACAATTTCACTCCTATACAACGTTCTTTCAATATTTGTAACAATTTTAGATGGATATTTCAAAAGAAATTTCTAAAATTTCGTGAGTTCCGTCTGTCATTTATGTGAGAAATAAATGAAATTGTGTGAATTTTGTGAGAAATACGTGATTACTATCTTAGTTCCACACAGTTTTCGAGATGAATTCGAGATAACAATCAAGGAATTTAAAAAAAAAATTGGAAATTTTTCGTTGTTTGTTATTTGAGTTCTGGGTTATTCAGTGAAAAGTTTGGTTGATAATGCACAATTTGTGTGAATTATGTCAGAAATACGAGATTTACTTATGTGTTTCTACAATATAGAGAATAAATTCGAGAAGACTCATTAGATAATTTTGAATTTTTTTTTGTTATTGTGTCATTTAAATCTGGGTTATGCGGTAATAATATTGCTAATAATGTGAGAAATGGACAATTTCACTCCTATACAACGTTCTTTCAATATTTGTAACAATTTTAGATGGATATTTCAAAAGAAATTTCTAAAATTTCGTGAGTTCCGTCTGTCATTTATGTGAGAAATAAATGAAATTGTGTGAATTTTGTGAGAAATACGTGATTACTATCTTAGTTCCACACAGTTTTCGAGATGAATTCGAGATAACAATCAAGGAATTTAAAAAAAAAATTGGAAATTTTTCGTTGTTTGTTATTTGAGTTCTGGGTTATTCAGTGAAAAGTTTGGTTGATAATGCACAATTTGTGTGAATTATGTCAGAAATACGAGATTTACTTATGTGTTTCTACAATATAGAGAATAAATTCGAGAAGACTCATTAGATAATTTGAATTTTTTTTTGTTATTGTGTCATTTAAATCTGGGTTATGCGGTAATAATATTGCTAATAATGTGAGAAATGGACAATTTCACTCCTATACAACGTTCTTTCAATATTTGTAACAATTTTAGATGGATATTTCAAAAGAAATTTCTTAAATTTCGTGAGTTCCGTCTGTCATTTATGTGAGAAATAAATGAAATTGTGTGAATTTTGTGAGAAATACGTGATTACTATCTTAGTTCCACACAGTTTTCGAGATGAATTCGAGATAACAATCAAGGAATTTAAAAAAAAAATTGGAAATTTTTCGTTGTTTGTTATTTGAGTTCTGGGTTATTCAGTGAAAAGTTTGGTTGATAATGCACAATTTGTGTGAATTATGTCAGAAATACGAGATTTACTTATGTGTTTCTACAATATAGAGAATAAATTCGAGAAGACTCATTAGATAAATTTGAATTTTTTTTTGTTATTGTGTCATTTAAATCTGGGTTATGCGGTAATAATATTGCTAATAATGTGAGAAATGGACAATTTCACTCCTATACAACGTTCTTTCAATATTTGTAACAATTTTAGATGGATATTTCAAAAGAAATTTCTAAAATTTCGTGAGTTCCGTCTGTCATTTATGTGAGAAATAAATGAAATTGTGTGAATTTTGTGAGAAATACGTGATTACTATCTTAGTTCCACACAGTTTTCGAGATGAATTCGAGATAACAATCAAGGAATTTAAAAAAAAAATTGGAAATTTTTCGTTGTTTGTTATTTGAGTTCTGGGTTATTCAGTGAAAAGTTTGGTTGATAATGCACAATTTGTGTGAATTATGTCAGAAATACGAGATTTACTTATGTGTTTCTACAATATAGAGAATAAATTCGAGAAGACTCATTAGATAAATTTGAATTTTTTTTTGTTATTGTGTCATTTAAATCTGGGTTATGCGGTAATAATATTGCTAATAATGTGAGAAATGGACAATTTCACTCCTATACAACGTTCTTTCAATATTTGTAACAATTTTAGATGGATATTTCAAAAGAAATTTCTTAAATTTCGTGAGTTCCGTCTGTCATTTATGTGAGAAATAAATGAAATTGTGTGAATTTTGTGAGAAATACGTGATTACTATCTTAGTTCCACACAGTTTTCGAGATGAATTCGAGATAACAATCAAGGAATTTAAAAAAAAAATTGGAAATTTTTCGTTGTTTGTTATTTGAGTTCTGGGTTATTCAGTGAAAAGTTTGGTTGATAATGCACAATTTGTGTGAATTATGTCAGAAATACGAGATTTACTTATGTGTTTCTACAATATAGAGAATAAATTCGAGAAGACTCATTAGATAATTTTGAATTTTTTTTTGTTATTGTGTCATTTAAATCTGGGTTATGCGGTAATAATATTGCTAATAATGTGAGAAATGGACAATTTCACTCCTATACAACGTTCTTTCAATATTTGTAACAATTTTAGATGGATATTTCAAAAGAAATTTCTTAAATTTCGTGAGTTCCGTCTGTCATTTATGTGAGAAATAAATGAAATTGTGTGAATTTTGTGAGAAATACGTGATTACTATCTTAGTTCCACACAGTTTTCGAGATGAATTCGAGATAACAATCAAGGAATTTAAAAAAAAAATTGGAAATTTTTCGTTGTTTGTTATTTGAGTTCTGGGTTATTCAGTGAAAAGTTTGGTTGATAATGCACAATTTGTGTGAATTATGTCAGAAATACGAGATTTACTTATGTGTTTCTACAATATAGAGAATAAATTCGAGAAGACTCATTAGATAAATTTTGAATTTTTTTTTGTTATTGTGTCATTTAAATCTGGGTTATGCGGTAATAATATTGCTAATAATGTGAGAAATGGACAATTTCACTCCTATACAACGTTCTTTCAATATTTGTAACAATTTTAGATGGATATTTCAAAAGAAATTTCTAAAATTTCGTGAGTTCCGTCTGTCATTTATGTGAGAAATAAATGAAATTGTGTGAATTTTGTGAGAAATACGTGATTACTATCTTAGTTCCACACAGTTTTCGAGATGAATTCGAGATAACAATCAAGGAATTTAAAAAAAAATTGGAAATTTTTCGTTGTTTGTTATTTGAGTTCTGGGTTATTCAGTGAAAAGTTTGGTTGATAATGCACAATTTGTGTGAATTATGTCAGAAATACGAGATTTACTTATGTGTTTCTACAATATAGAGAATAAATTCGAGAAGACTCATTAGATAAATTTGAATTTTTTTTTGTTATTGTGTCATTTAAATCTGGGTTATGCGGTAATAATATTGCTAATAATGTGAGAAATGGACAATTTCACTCCTATACAACGTTCTTTCAATATTTGTAACAATTTTAGATGGATATTTCAAAAGAAATTTCTAAAATTTCGTGAGTTCCGTCTGTCATTTATGTGAGAAATAAATGAAATTGTGTGAATTTTGTGAGAAATACGTGATTACTATCTTAGTTCCACACAGTTTTCGAGATGAATTCGAGATAACAATCAAGGAATTTAAAAAAAAAATGGAAATTTTTCGTTGTTTGTTATTTGAGTTCTGGGTTATTCAGTGAAAAGTTTGGTTGATAATGCACAATTTGTGTGAATTATGTCAGAAATACGAGATTTACTTATGTGTTTCTACAATATAGAGAATAAATTCGAGAAGACTCATTAGATAATTTTGAATTTTTTTTTGTTATTGTGTCATTTAAATCTGGGTTATGCGGTAATAATATTGCTAATAATGTGAGAAATGGACAATTTCACTCCTATACAACGTTCTTTCAATATTTGTAACAATTTTAGATGGATATTTCAAAAGAAATTTCTAAATTTCGTGAGTTCCGTCTGTCATTTATGTGAGAAATAAATGAAATTGTGTGAATTTTGTGAGAAATACGTGATTACTATCTTAGTTCCACACAGTTTTCGAGATGAATTCGAGATAACAATCAAGGAATTTAAAAAAAAAATTGGAAATTTTTCGTTGTTTGTTATTTGAGTTCTGGGTTATTCAGTGAAAAGTTTGGTTGATAATGCACAATTTGTGTGAATTATGTCAGAAATACGAGATTTACTTATGTGTTTCTACAATATAGAGAATAAATTCGAGAAGACTCATTAGATAAATTTGAATTTTTTTTTGTTATTGTGTCATTTAAATCTGGGTTATGCGGTAATAATATTGCTAATAATGTGAGAAATGGACAATTTCACTCCTATACAACGTTCTTTCAATATTTGTAACAATTTTAGATGGATATTTCAAAAGAAATTTCTAAAATTTCGTGAGTTCCGTCTGTCATTTATGTGAGAAATAAATGAAATTGTGTGAATTTTGTGAGAAATACGTGATTACTATCTTAGTTCCACACAGTTTTCGAGATGAATTCGAGATAACAATCAAGGAATTTAAAAAAAAATTGGAAATTTTTCGTTGTTTGTTATTTGAGTTCTGGGTTATTCAGTGAAAAGTTTGGTTGATAATGCACAATTTGTGTGAATTATGTCAGAAATACGAGATTTACTTATGTGTTTCTACAATATAGAGAATAAATTCGAGAAGACTCATTAGATAATTTTGAATTTTTTTTTGTTATTGTGTCATTTAAATCTGGGTTATGCGGTAATAATATTGCTAATAATGTGAGAAATGGACAATTTCACTCCTATACAACGTTCTTTCAATATTTGTAACAATTTTAGATGGATATTTCAAAAGAAATTTCTAAAATTTCGTGAGTTCCGTCTGTCATTTATGTGAGAAATAAATGAAATTGTGTGAATTTTGTGAGAAATACGTGATTACTATCTTAGTTCCACACAGTTTTCGAGATGAATTCGAGATAACAATCAAGGAATTTAAAAAAAAAATTGGAAATTTTTCGTTGTTTGTTATTTGAGTTCTGGGTTATTCAGTGAAAAGTTTGGTTGATAATGCACAATTTGTGTGAATTATGTCAGAAATACGAGATTTACTTATGTGTTTCTACAATATAGAGAATAAATTCGAGAAGACTCATTAGATAATTTGAATTTTTTTTTGTTATTGTGTCATTTAAATCTGGGTTATGCGGTAATAATATTGCTAATAATGTGAGAAATGGACAATTTCACTCCTATACAACGTTCTTTCAATATTTGTAACAATTTTAGATGGATATTTCAAAAGAAATTTCTAAAATTTCGTGAGTTCCGTCTGTCATTTATGTGAGAAATAAATGAAATTGTGTGAATTTTGTGAGAAATACGTGATTACTATCTTAGTTCCACACAGTTTTCGAGATGAATTCGAGATAACAATCAAGGAATTTAAAAAAAAATTGGAAATTTTTCGTTGTTTGTTATTTGAGTTCTGGGTTATTCAGTGAAAAGTTTGGTTGATAATGCACAATTTGTGTGAATTATGTCAGAAATACGAGATTTACTTATGTGTTTCTACAATATAGAGAATAAATTCGAGAAGACTCATTAGATAATTTTGAATTTTTTTTTGTTATTGTGTCATTTAAATCTGGGTTATGCGGTAATAATATTGCTAATAATGTGAGAAATGGACAATTTCACTCCTATACAACGTTCTTTCAATATTTGTAACAATTTTAGATGGATATTTCAAAAGAAATTTCTTAAATTTCGTGAGTTCCGTCTGTCATTTATGTGAGAAATAAATGAAATTGTGTGAATTTTGTGAGAAATACGTGATTACTATCTTAGTTCCACACAGTTTTCGAGATGAATTCGAGATAACAATCAAGGAATTTAAAAAAAAAATTGGAAATTTTTCGTTGTTTGTTATTTGAGTTCTGGGTTATTCAGTGAAAAGTTTGGTTGATAATGCACAATTTGTGTGAATTATGTCAGAAATACGAGATTTACTTATGTGTTTCTACAATATAGAGAATAAATTCGAGAAGACTCATTAGATAAATTTGAATTTTTTTTTGTTATTGTGTCATTTAAATCTGGGTTATGCGGTAATAATATTGCTAATAATGTGAGAAATGGACAATTTCACTCCTATACAACGTTCTTTCAATATTTGTAACAATTTTAGATGGATATTTCAAAAGAAATTTCTAAAATTTCGTGAGTTCCGTCTGTCATTTATGTGAGAAATAAATGAAATTGTGTGAATTTTGTGAGAAATACGTGATTACTATCTTAGTTCCACACAGTTTTCGAGATGAATTCGAGATAACAATCAAGGAATTTAAAAAAAAAATTGGAAATTTTTCGTTGTTTGTTATTTGAGTTCTGGGTTATTCAGTGAAAAGTTTGGTTGATAATGCACAATTTGTGTGAATTATGTCAGAAATACGAGATTTACTTATGTGTTTCTACAATATAGAGAATAAATTCGAGAAGACTCATTAGATAATTTTGAATTTTTTTTTGTTATTGTGTCATTTAAATCTGGGTTATGCGGTAATAATATTGCTAATAATGTGAGAAATGGACAATTTCACTCCTATACAACGTTCTTTCAATATTTGTAACAATTTTAGATGGATATTTCAAAAGAAATTTCTAAAATTTCGTGAGTTCCGTCTGTCATTTATGTGAGAAATAAATGAAATTGTGTGAATTTTGTGAGAAATACGTGATTACTATCTTAGTTCCACACAGTTTTCGAGATGAATTCGAGATAACAATCAAGGAATTTAAAAAAAAAATTGGAAATTTTTCGTTGTTTGTTATTTGAGTTCTGGGTTATTCAGTGAAAAGTTTGGTTGATAATGCACAATTTGTGTGAATTATGTCAGAAATACGAGATTTACTTATGTGTTTCTACAATATAGAGAATAAATTCGAGAAGACTCATTAGATAAATTTGAATTTTTTTTTGTTATTGTGTCATTTAAATCTGGGTTATGCGGTAATAATATTGCTAATAATGTGAGAAATGGACAATTTCACTCCTATACAACGTTCTTTCAATATTTGTAACAATTTTAGATGGATATTTCAAAAGAAATTTCTAAAATTTCGTGAGTTCCGTCTGTCATTTATGTGAGAAATAAATGAAATTGTGTGAATTTTGTGAGAAATACGTGATTACTATCTTAGTTCCACACAGTTTTCGAGATGAATTCGAGATAACAATCAAGGAATTTAAAAAAAAAATTGGAAATTTTTCGTTGTTTGTTATTTGAGTTCTGGGTTATTCAGTGAAAAGTTTGGTTGATAATGCACAATTTGTGTGAATTATGTCAGAAATACGAGATTTACTTATGTGTTTCTACAATATAGAGAATAAATTCGAGAAGACTCATTAGATAATTTTGAATTTTTTTTTGTTATTGTGTCATTTAAATCTGGGTTATGCGGTAATAATATTGCTAATAATGTGAGAAATGGACAATTTCACTCCTATACAACGTTCTTTCAATATTTGTAACAATTTTAGATGGATATTTCAAAAGAAATTTCTAAAATTTCGTGAGTTCCGTCTGTCATTTATGTGAGAAATAAATGAAATTGTGTGAATTTTGTGAGAAATACGTGATTACTATCTTAGTTCCACACAGTTTTCGAGATGAATTCGAGATAACAATCAAGGAATTTAAAAAAAAATTGGAAATTTTTCGTTGTTTGTTATTTGAGTTCTGGGTTATTCAGTGAAAAGTTTGGTTGATAATGCACAATTTGTGTGAATTATGTCAGAAATACGAGATTTACTTATGTGTTTCTACAATATAGAGAATAAATTCGAGAAGACTCATTAGATAAATTTGAATTTTTTTTTGTTATTGTGTCATTTAAATCTGGGTTATGCGGTAATAATATTGCTAATAATGTGAGAAATGGACAATTTCACTCCTATACAACGTTCTTTCAATATTTGTAACAATTTTAGATGGATATTTCAAAAGAAATTTCTAAAATTTCGTGAGTTCGGTCTGTCATTTATGTGAGAAATAAATGAAATTGTGTGAATTTTGTGAGAAATACGTGATTACTATCTTAGTTCCACACAGTTTTCGAGATGAATTCGAGATAACAATCAAGGAATTTAAAAAAAAAATTGGAAATTTTTCGTTGTTTGTTATTTGAGTTCTGGGTTATTCAGTGAAAAGTTTGGTTGATAATGCACAATTTGTGTGAATTATGTCAGAAATACGAGATTTACTTATGTGTTTCTACAATATAGAGAATAAATTCGAGAAGACTCATTAGATAATTTTGAATTTTTTTTTTGTTATTGTGTCATTTAAATCTGGGTTATGCGGTAATAATATTGCTAATAATGTGAGAAATGGACAATTTCACTCCTATACAACGTTCTTTCAATATTTGTAACAATTTTAGATGGATATTTCAAAAGAAATTTCTAAAATTTCGTGAGTTCCGTCTGTCATTTATGTGAGAAATAAATGAAATTGTGTGAATTTTGTGAGAAATACGTGATTACTATCTTAGTTCCACACAGTTTTCGAGATGAATTCGAGATAACAATCAAGGAATTTAAAAAAAAAATTGGAAATTTTTCGTTGTTTGTTATTTGAGTTCTGGGTTATTCAGTGAAAAGTTTGGTTGATAATGCACAATTTGTGTGAATTATGTCAGAAATACGAGATTTACTTATGTGTTTCTACAATATAGAGAATAAATTCGAGAAGACTCATTAGATAATTTTGAATTTTTTTTTGTTATTGTGTCATTTAAATCTGGGTTATGCGGTAATAATATTGCTAATAATGTGAGAAATGGACAATTTCACTCCTATACAACGTTCTTTCAATATTTGTAACAATTTTAGATGGATATTTCAAAAGAAATTTCTAAATTTCGTGAGTTCCGTCTGTCATTTATGTGAGAAATAAATGAAATTGTGTGAATTTTGTGAGAAATACGTGATTACTATCTTAGTTCCACACAGTTTTCGAGATGAATTCGAGATAACAATCAAGGAATTTAAAAAAAAAATTGGAAATTTTTCGTTGTTTGTTATTTGAGTTCTGGGTTATTCAGTGAAAAGTTTGGTTGATAATGCACAATTTGTGTGAATTATGTCAGAAATACGAGATTTACTTATGTGTTTCTACAATATAGAGAATAAATTCGAGAAGACTCATTAGATAAATTTGAATTTTTTTTTGTTATTGTGTCATTTAAATCTGGGTTATGCGGTAATAATATTGCTAATAATGTGAGAAATGGACAATTTCACTCCTATACAACGTTCTTTCAATATTTGTAACAATTTTAGATGGATATTTCAAAAGAAATTTCTAAAATTTCGTGAGTTCCGTCTGTCATTTATGTGAGAAATAAATGAAATTGTGTGAATTTTGTGAGAAATACGTGATTACTATCTTAGTTCCACACAGTTTTCGAGATGAATTCGAGATAACAATCAAGGAATTTAAAAAAAAATTGGAAATTTTTCGTTGTTTGTTATTTGAGTTCTGGGTTATTCAGTGAAAAGTTTGGTTGATAATGCACAATTTGTGTGAATTATGTCAGAAATACGAGATTTACTTATGTGTTTCTACAATATAGAGAATAAATTCGAGAAGACTCATTAGATAATTTTGAATTTTTTTTTGTTATTGTGTCATTTAAATCTGGGTTATGCGGTAATAATATTGCTAATAATGTGAGAAATGGACAATTTCACTCCTATACAACGTTCTTTCAATATTTGTAACAATTTTAGATGGATATTTCAAAAGAAATTTCTAAAATTTCGTGAGTTCCGTCTGTCATTTATGTGAGAAATAAATGAAATTGTGTGAATTTTGTGAGAAATACGTGATTACTATCTTAGTTCCACACAGTTTTCGAGATGAATTCGAGATAACAATCAAGGAATTTAAAAAAAAAATTGGAAATTTTTCGTTGTTTGTTATTTGAGTTCTGGGTTATTCAGTGAAAAGTTTGGTTGATAATGCACAATTTGTGTGAATTATGTCAGAAATACGAGATTTACTTATGTGTTTCTACAATATAGAGAATAAATTCGAGAAGACTCATTAGATAAATTTGAATTTTTTTTTGTTATTGTGTCATTTAAATCTGGGTTATGCGGTAATAATATTGCTAATAATGTGAGAAATGGACAATTTCACTCCTATACAACGTTCTTTCAATATTTGTAACAATTTTAGATGGATATTTCAAAAGAAATTTCTAAAATTTCGTGAGTTCCGTCTGTCATTTATGTGAGAAATAAATGAAATTGTGTGAATTTTGTGAGAAATACGTGATTACTATCTTAGTTCCACACAGTTTTCGAGATGAATTCGAGATAACAATCAAGGAATTTAAAAAAAAATTGGAAATTTTTCGTTGTTTGTTATTTGAGTTCTGGGTTATTCAGTGAAAAGTTTGGTTGATAATGCACAATTTGTGTGAATTATGTCAGAAATACGAGATTTACTTATGTGTTTCTACAATATAGAGAATAAATTCGAGAAGACTCATTAGATAAATTTGAATTTTTTTTTGTTATTGTGTCATTTAAATCTGGGTTATGCGGTAATAATATTGCTAATAATGTGAGAAATGGACAATTTCACTCCTATACAACGTTCTTTCAATATTTGTAACAATTTTAGATGGATATTTCAAAAGAAATTTCTAAATTTCGTGAGTTCCGTCTGTCATTTATGTGAGAAATAAATGAAATTGTGTGAATTTTGTGAGAAATACGTGATTACTATCTTAGTTCCACACAGTTTTCGAGATGAATTCGAGATAACAATCAAGGAATTTAAAAAAAAAATTGGAAATTTTTCGTTGTTTGTTATTTGAGTTCTGGGTTATTCAGTGAAAAGTTTGGTTGATAATGCACAATTTGTGTGAATTATGTCAGAAATACGAGATTTACTTATGTGTTTCTACAATATAGAGAATAAATTCGAGAAGACTCATTAGATAATTTTGAATTTTTTTTTGTTATTGTGTCATTTAAATCTGGGTTATGCGGTAATAATATTGCTAATAATGTGAGAAATGGACAATTTCACTCCTATACAACGTTCTTTCAATATTTGTAACAATTTTAGATGGATATTTCAAAAGAAATTTCTTAAATTTCGTGAGTTCCGTCTGTCATTTATGTGAGAAATAAATGAAATTGTGTGAATTTTGTGAGAAATACGTGATTACTATCTTAGTTCCACACAGTTTTCGAGATGAATTCGAGATAACAATCAAGGAATTTAAAAAAAAAATTGGAAATTTTTCGTTGTTTGTTATTTGAGTTCTGGGTTATTCAGTGAAAAGTTTGGTTGATAATGCACAATTTGTGTGAATTATGTCAGAAATACGAGATTTACTTATGTGTTTCTACAATATAGAGAATAAATTCGAGAAGACTCATTAGATAATTTTGAATTTTTTTTTGTTATTGTGTCATTTAAATCTGGGTTATGCGGTAATAATATTGCTAATAATGTGAGAAATGGACAATTTCACTCCTATACAACGTTCTTTCAATATTTGTAACAATTTTAGATGGATATTTCAAAAGAAATTTCTAAAATTTCGTGAGTTCCGTCTGTCATTTATGTGAGAAATAAATGAAATTGTGTGAATTTTGTGAGAAATACGTGATTACTATCTTAGTTCCACACAGTTTTCGAGATGAATTCGAGATAACAATCAAGGAATTTAAAAAAAAAATTGGAAATTTTTCGTTGTTTGTTATTTGAGTTCTGGGTTATTCAGTGAAAAGTTTGGTTGATAATGCACAATTTGTGTGAATTATGTCAGAAATACGAGATTTACTTATGTGTTTCTACAATATAGAGAATAAATTCGAGAAGACTCATTAGATAAATTTGAATTTTTTTTTTGTTATTGTGTCATTTAAATCTGGGTTATGCGGTAATAATATTGCTAATAATGTGAGAAATGGACAATTTCACTCCTATACAACGTTCTTTCAATATTTGTAACAATTTTAGATGGATATTTCAAAAGAAATTTCTAAAATTTCGTGAGTTCCGTCTGTCATTTATGTGAGAAATAAATGAAATTGTGTGAATTTTGTGAGAAATACGTGATTACTATCTTAGTTCCACACAGTTTTCGAGATGAATTCGAGATAACAATCAAGGAATTTAAAAAAAAAATTGGAAATTTTTCGTTGTTTGTTATTTGAGTTCTGGGTTATTCAGTGAAAAGTTTGGTTGATAATGCACAATTTGTGTGAATTATGTCAGAAATACGAGATTTACTTATGTGTTTCTACAATATAGAGAATAAATTCGAGAAGACTCATTAGATAATTTGAATTTTTTTTTGTTATTGTGTCATTTAAATCTGGGTTATGCGGTAATAATATTGCTAATAATGTGAGAAATGGACAATTTCACTCCTATACAACGTTCTTTCAATATTTGTAACAATTTTAGATGGATATTTCAAAAGAAATTTCTTAAATTTCGTGAGTTCCGTCTGTCATTTATGTGAGAAATAAATGAAATTGTGTGAATTTTGTGAGAAATACGTGATTACTATCTTAGTTCCACACAGTTTTCGAGATGAATTCGAGATAACAATCAAGGAATTTAAAAAAAAAATTGGAAATTTTTCGTTGTTTGTTATTTGAGTTCTGGGTTATTCAGTGAAAAGTTTGGTTGATAATGCACAATTTGTGTGAATTATGTCAGAAATACGAGATTTACTTATGTGTTTCTACAATATAGAGAATAAATTCGAGAAGACTCATTAGATAATTTTGAATTTTTTTTTGTTATTGTGTCATTTAAATCTGGGTTATGCGGTAATAATATTGCTAATAATGTGAGAAATGGACAATTTCACTCCTATACAACGTTCTTTCAATATTTGTAACAATTTTAGATGGATATTTCAAAAGAAATTTCTAAAATTTCGTGAGTTCCGTCTGTCATTTATGTGAGAAATAAATGAAATTGTGTGAATTTTGTGAGAAATACGTGATTACTATCTTAGTTCCACACAGTTTTCGAGATGAATTCGAGATAACAATCAAGGAATTTAAAAAAAAAATTGGAAATTTTTCGTTGTTTGTTATTTGAGTTCTGGGTTATTCAGTGAAAAGTTTGGTTGATAATGCACAATTTGTGTGAATTATGTCAGAAATACGAGATTTACTTATGTGTTTCTACAATATAGAGAATAAATTCGAGAAGACTCATTAGATAATTTTGAATTTTTTTTTTGTTATTGTGTCATTTAAATCTGGGTTATGCGGTAATAATATTGCTAATAATGTGAGAAATGGACAATTTCACTCCTATACAACGTTCTTTCAATATTTGTAACAATTTTAGATGGATATTTCAAAAGAAATTTCTTAAATTTCGTGAGTTCCGTCTGTCATTTATGTGAGAAATAAATGAAATTGTGTGAATTTTGTGAGAAATACGTGATTACTATCTTAGTTCCACACAGTTTTCGAGATGAATTCGAGATAACAATCAAGGAATTTAAAAAAAAAATTGGAAATTTTTCGTTGTTTGTTATTTGAGTTCTGGGTTATTCAGTGAAAAGTTTGGTTGATAATGCACAATTTGTGTGAATTATGTCAGAAATACGAGATTTACTTATGTGTTTCTACAATATAGAGAATAAATTCGAGAAGACTCATTAGATAAATTTGAATTTTTTTTTGTTATTGTGTCATTTAAATCTGGGTTATGCGGTAATAATATTGCTAATAATGTGAGAAATGGACAATTTCACTCCTATACAACGTTCTTTCAATATTTGTAACAATTTTAGATGGATATTTCAAAAGAAATTTCTAAAATTTCGTGAGTTCCGTCTGTCATTTATGTGAGAAATAAATGAAATTGTGTGAATTTTGTGAGAAATACGTGATTACTATCTTAGTTCCACACAGTTTTCGAGATGAATTCGAGATAACAATCAAGGAATTTAAAAAAAAAATTGGAAATTTTTCGTTGTTTGTTATTTGAGTTCTGGGTTATTCAGTGAAAAGTTTGGTTGATAATGCACAATTTGTGTGAATTATGTCAGAAATACGAGATTTACTTATGTGTTTCTACAATATAGAGAATAAATTCGAGAAGACTCATTAGATAATTTTGAATTTTTTTTTTGTTATTGTGTCATTTAAATCTGGGTTATGCGGTAATAATATTGCTAATAATGTGAGAAATGGACAATTTCACTCCTATACAACGTTCTTTCAATATTTGTAACAATTTTAGATGGATATTTCAAAAGAAATTTCTTAAATTTCGTGAGTTCCGTCTGTCATTTATGTGAGAAATAAATGAAATTGTGTGAATTTTGTGAGAAATACGTGATTACTATCTTAGTTCCACACAGTTTTCGAGATGAATTCGAGATAACAATCAAGGAATTTAAAAAAAAAATTGGAAATTTTTCGTTGTTTGTTATTTGAGTTCTGGGTTATTCAGTGAAAAGTTTGGTTGATAATGCACAATTTGTGTGAATTATGTCAGAAATACGAGATTTACTTATGTGTTTCTACAATATAGAGAATAAATTCGAGAAGACTCATTAGATAATTTTGAATTTTTTTTTGTTATTGTGTCATTTAAATCTGGGTTATGCGGTAATAATATTGCTAATAATGTGAGAAATGGACAATTTCACTCCTATACAACGTTCTTTCAATATTTGTAACAATTTTAGATGGATATTTCAAAAGAAATTTCTAAAATTTCGTGAGTTCGGTCTGTCATTTATGTGAGAAATAAATGAAATTGTGTGAATTTTGTGAGAAATACGTGATTACTATCTTAGTTCCACACAGTTTTCGAGATGAATTCGAGATAACAATCAAGGAATTTAAAAAAAAAATTGGAAATTTTTCGTTGTTTGTTATTTGAGTTCTGGGTTATTCAGTGAAAAGTTTGGTTGATAATGCACAATTTGTGTGAATTATGTCAGAAATACGAGATTTACTTATGTGTTTCTACAATATAGAGAATAAATTCGAGAAGACTCATTAGATAAATTTGAATTTTTTTTTGTTATTGTGTCATTTAAATCTGGGTTATGCGGTAATAATATTGCTAATAATGTGAGAAATGGACAATTTCACTCCTATACAACGTTCTTTCAATATTTGTAACAATTTTAGATGGATATTTCAAAAGAAATTTCTTAAATTTCGTGAGTTCCGTCTGTCATTTATGTGAGAAATAAATGAAATTGTGTGAATTTTGTGAGAAATACGTGATTACTATCTTAGTTCCACACAGTTTTCGAGATGAATTCGAGATAACAATCAAGGAATTTAAAAAAAAAATTGGAAATTTTTCGTTGTTTGTTATTTGAGTTCTGGGTTATTCAGTGAAAAGTTTGGTTGATAATGCACAATTTGTGTGAATTATGTCAGAAATACGAGATTTACTTATGTGTTTCTACAATATAGAGAATAAATTCGAGAAGACTCATTAGATAATTTTGAATTTTTTTTTGTTATTGTGTCATTTAAATCTGGGTTATGCGGTAATAATATTGCTAATAATGTGAGAAATGGACAATTTCACTCCTATACAACGTTCTTTCAATATTTGTAACAATTTTAGATGGATATTTCAAAAGAAATTTCTTAAATTTCGTGAGTTCCGTCTGTCATTTATGTGAGAAATAAATGAAATTGTGTGAATTTTGTGAGAAATACGTGATTACTATCTTAGTTCCACACAGTTTTCGAGATGAATTCGAGATAACAATCAAGGAATTTAAAAAAAAAATGGAAATTTTTCGTTGTTTGTTATTTGAGTTCTGGGTTATTCAGTGAAAAGTTTGGTTGATAATGCACAATTTGTGTGAATTATGTCAGAAATACGAGATTTACTTATGTGTTTCTACAATATAGAGAATAAATTCGAGAAGACTCATTAGATAATTTTGAATTTTTTTTTGTTATTGTGTCATTTAAATCTGGGTTATGCGGTAATAATATTGCTAATAATGTGAGAAATGGACAATTTCACTCCTATACAACGTTCTTTCAATATTTGTAACAATTTTAGATGGATATTTCAAAAGAAATTTCTTAAATTTCGTGAGTTCCGTCTGTCATTTATGTGAGAAATAAATGAAATTGTGTGAATTTTGTGAGAAATACGTGATTACTATCTTAGTTCCACACAGTTTTCGAGATGAATTCGAGATAACAATCAAGGAATTTAAAAAAAAAATTGGAAATTTTTCGTTGTTTGTTATTTGAGTTCTGGGTTATTCAGTGAAAAGTTTGGTTGATAATGCACAATTTGTGTGAATTATGTCAGAAATACGAGATTTACTTATGTGTTTCTACAATATAGAGAATAAATTCGAGAAGACTCATTAGATAATTTGAATTTTTTTTTGTTATTGTGTCATTTAAATCTGGGTTATGCGGTAATAATATTGCTAATAATGTGAGAAATGGACAATTTCACTCCTATACAACGTTCTTTCAATATTTGTAACAATTTTAGATGGATATTTCAAAAGAAATTTCTAAAATTTCGTGAGTTCCGTCTGTCATTTATGTGAGAAATAAATGAAATTGTGTGAATTTTGTGAGAAATACGTGATTACTATCTTAGTTCCACACAGTTTTCGAGATGAATTCGAGATAACAATCAAGGAATTTAAAAAAAAAATTGGAAATTTTTCGTTGTTTGTTATTTGAGTTCTGGGTTATTCAGTGAAAAGTTTGGTTGATAATGCACAATTTGTGTGAATTATGTCAGAAATACGAGATTTACTTATGTGTTTCTACAATATAGAGAATAAATTCGAGAAGACTCATTAGATAATTTTGAATTTTTTTTTGTTATTGTGTCATTTAAATCTGGGTTATGCGGTAATAATATTGCTAATAATGTGAGAAATGGACAATTTCACTCCTATACAACGTTCTTTCAATATTTGTAACAATTTTAGATGGATATTTCAAAAGAAATTTCTAAAATTTCGTGAGTTCCGTCTGTCATTTATGTGAGAAATAAATGAAATTGTGTGAATTTTGTGAGAAATACGTGATTACTATCTTAGTTCCACACAGTTTTCGAGATGAATTCGAGATAACAATCAAGGAATTTAAAAAAAAAATTGGAAATTTTTCGTTGTTTGTTATTTGAGTTCTGGGTTATTCAGTGAAAAGTTTGGTTGATAATGCACAATTTGTGTGAATTATGTCAGAAATACGAGATTTACTTATGTGTTTCTACAATATAGAGAATAAATTCGAGAAGACTCATTAGATAATTTTGAATTTTTTTTTGTTATTGTGTCATTTAAATCTGGGTTATGCGGTAATAATATTGCTAATAATGTGAGAAATGGACAATTTCACTCCTATACAACGTTCTTTCAATATTTGTAACAATTTTAGATGGATATTTCAAAAGAAATTTCTAAAATTTCGTGAGTTCCGTCTGTCATTTATGTGAGAAATAAATGAAATTGTGTGAATTTTGTGAGAAATACGTGATTACTATCTTAGTTCCACACAGTTTTCGAGATGAATTCGAGATAACAATCAAGGAATTTAAAAAAAAAATTGGAAATTTTTCGTTGTTTGTTATTTGAGTTCTGGGTTATTCAGTGAAAAGTTTGGTTGATAATGCACAATTTGTGTGAATTATGTCAGAAATACGAGATTTACTTATGTGTTTCTACAATATAGAGAATAAATTCGAGAAGACTCATTAGATAATTTTGAATTTTTTTTTGTTATTGTGTCATTTAAATCTGGGTTATGCGGTAATAATATTGCTAATAATGTGAGAAATGGACAATTTCACTCCTATACAACGTTCTTTCAATATTTGTAACAATTTTAGATGGATATTTCAAAAGAAATTTCTAAATTTCGTGAGTTCCGTCTGTCATTTATGTGAGAAATAAATGAAATTGTGTGAATTTTGTGAGAAATACGTGATTACTATCTTAGTTCCACACAGTTTTCGAGATGAATTCGAGATAACAATCAAGGAATTTAAAAAAAAAATTGGAAATTTTTCGTTGTTTGTTATTTGAGTTCTGGGTTATTCAGTGAAAAGTTTGGTTGATAATGCACAATTTGTGTGAATTATGTCAGAAATACGAGATTTACTTATGTGTTTCTACAATATAGAGAATAAATTCGAGAAGACTCATTAGATAATTTTGAATTTTTTTTTGTTATTGTGTCATTTAAATCTGGGTTATGCGGTAATAATATTGCTAATAATGTGAGAAATGGACAATTTCACTCCTATACAACGTTCTTTCAATATTTGTAACAATTTTAGATGGATATTTCAAAAGAAATTTCTAAAATTTCGTGAGTTCCGTCTGTCATTTATGTGAGAAATAAATGAAATTGTGTGAATTTTGTGAGAAATACGTGATTACTATCTTAGTTCCACACAGTTTTCGAGATGAATTCGAGATAACAATCAAGGAATTTAAAAAAAAAATTGGAAATTTTTCGTTGTTTGTTATTTGAGTTCTGGGTTATTCAGTGAAAAGTTTGGTTGATAATGCACAATTTGTGTGAATTATGTCAGAAATACGAGATTTACTTATGTGTTTCTACAATATAGAGAATAAATTCGAGAAGACTCATTAGATAATTTTGAATTTTTTTTTTGTTATTGTGTCATTTAAATCTGGGTTATGCGGTAATAATATTGCTAATAATGTGAGAAATGGACAATTTCACTCCTATACAACGTTCTTTCAATATTTGTAACAATTTTAGATGGATATTTCAAAAGAAATTTCTTAAATTTCGTGAGTTCCGTCTGTCATTTATGTGAGAAATAAATGAAATTGTGTGAATTTTGTGAGAAATACGTGATTACTATCTTAGTTCCACACAGTTTTCGAGATGAATTCGAGATAACAATCAAGGAATTTAAAAAAAAAATGGAAATTTTTCGTTGTTTGTTATTTGAGTTCTGGGTTATTCAGTGAAAAGTTTGGTTGATAATGCACAATTTGTGTGAATTATGTCAGAAATACGAGATTTACTTATGTGTTTCTACAATATAGAGAATAAATTCGAGAAGACTCATTAGATAAATTTGAATTTTTTTTGTTATTGTGTCATTTAAATCTGGGTTATGCGGTAATAATATTGCTAATAATGTGAGAAATGGACAATTTCACTCCTATACAACGTTCTTTCAATATTTGTAACAATTTTAGATGGATATTTCAAAAGAAATTTCTAAAATTTCGTGAGTTCCGTCTGTCATTTATGTGAGAAATAAATGAAATTGTGTGAATTTTGTGAGAAATACGTGATTACTATCTTAGTTCCACACAGTTTTCGAGATGAATTCGAGATAACAATCAAGGAATTTAAAAAAAAAATTGGAAATTTTTCGTTGTTTGTTATTTGAGTTCTGGGTTATTCAGTGAAAAGTTTGGTTGATAATGCACAATTTGTGTGAATTATGTCAGAAATACGAGATTTACTTATGTGTTTCTACAATATAGAGAATAAATTCGAGAAGACTCATTAGATAAATTTGAATTTTTTTTTGTTATTGTGTCATTTAAATCTGGGTTATGCGGTAATAATATTGCTAATAATGTGAGAAATGGACAATTTCACTCCTATACAACGTTCTTTCAATATTTGTAACAATTTTAGATGGATATTTCAAAAGAAATTTCTAAAATTTCGTGAGTTCCGTCTGTCATTTATGTGAGAAATAAATGAAATTGTGTGAATTTTGTGAGAAATACGTGATTACTATCTTAGTTCCACACAGTTTTCGAGATGAATTCGAGATAACAATCAAGGAATTTAAAAAAAAATTGGAAATTTTTCGTTGTTTGTTATTTGAGTTCTGGGTTATTCAGTGAAAAGTTTGGTTGATAATGCACAATTTGTGTGAATTATGTCAGAAATACGAGATTTACTTATGTGTTTCTACAATATAGAGAATAAATTCGAGAAGACTCATTAGATAATTTTGAATTTTTTTTTGTTATTGTGTCATTTAAATCTGGGTTATGCGGTAATAATATTGCTAATAATGTGAGAAATGGACAATTTCACTCCTATACAACGTTCTTTCAATATTTGTAACAATTTTAGATGGATATTTCAAAAGAAATTTCTAAATTTCGTGAGTTCCGTCTGTCATTTATGTGAGAAATAAATGAAATTGTGTGAATTTTGTGAGAAATACGTGATTACTATCTTAGTTCCACACAGTTTTCGAGATGAATTCGAGATAACAATCAAGGAATTTAAAAAAAAAATTGGAAATTTTTCGTTGTTTGTTATTTGAGTTCTGGGTTATTCAGTGAAAAGTTTGGTTGATAATGCACAATTTGTGTGAATTATGTCAGAAATACGAGATTTACTTATGTGTTTCTACAATATAGAGAATAAATTCGAGAAGACTCATTAGATAATTTTGAATTTTTTTTTGTTATTGTGTCATTTAATCTGGGTTATGCGGTAATAATATTGCTAATAATGTGAGAAATGGACAATTTCACTCCTATACAACGTTCTTTCAATATTTGTAACAATTTTAGATGGATATTTCAAAAGAAATTTCTAAAATTTCGTGAGTTCCGTCTGTCATTTATGTGAGAAATAAATGAAATTGTGTGAATTTTGTGAGAAATACGTGATTACTATCTTAGTTCCACACAGTTTTCGAGATGAATTCGAGATAACAATCAAGGAATTTAAAAAAAAAATTGGAAATTTTTCGTTGTTTGTTATTTGAGTTCTGGGTTATTCAGTGAAAAGTTTGGTTGATAATGCACAATTTGTGTGAATTATGTCAGAAATACGAGATTTACTTATGTGTTTCTACAATATAGAGAATAAATTCGAGAAGACTCATTAGATAAATTTGAATTTTTTTTTGTTATTGTGTCATTTAAATCTGGGTTATGCGGTAATAATATTGCTAATAATGTGAGAAATGGACAATTTCACTCCTATACAACGTTCTTTCAATATTTGTAACAATTTTAGATGGATATTTCAAAAGAAATTTCTTAAAATTTCGTGAGTTCCGTCTGTCATTTATGTGAGAAATAAATGAAATTGTGTGAATTTTGTGAGAAATACGTGATTACTATCTTAGTTCCACACAGTTTTCGAGATGAATTCGAGATAACAATCAAGGAATTTAAAAAAAAAATTGGAAATTTTTCGTTGTTTGTTATTTGAGTTCTGGGTTATTCAGTGAAAAGTTTGGTTGATAATGCACAATTTGTGTGAATTATGTCAGAAATACGAGATTTACTTATGTGTTTCTACAATATAGAGAATAAATTCGAGAAGACTCATTAGATAATTTTGAATTTTTTTTTTGTTATTGTGTCATTTAAATCTGGGTTATGCGGTAATAATATTGCTAATAATGTGAGAAATGGACAATTTCACTCCTATACAACGTTCTTTCAATATTTGTAACAATTTTAGATGGATATTTCAAAAGAAATTTCTTAAAATTTCGTGAGTTCCGTCTGTCATTTATGTGAGAAATAAATGAAATTGTGTGAATTTTGTGAGAAATACGTGATTACTATCTTAGTTCCACACAGTTTTCGAGATGAATTCGAGATAACAATCAAGGAATTTAAAAAAAAAATTGGAAATTTTTCGTTGTTTGTTATTTGAGTTCTGGGTTATTCAGTGAAAAGTTTGGTTGATAATGCACAATTTGTGTGAATTATGTCAGAAATACGAGATTTACTTATGTGTTTCTACAATATAGAGAATAAATTCGAGAAGACTCATTAGATAATTTTGAATTTTTTTTTTGTTATTGTGTCATTTAAATCTGGGTTATGCGGTAATAATATTGCTAATAATGTGAGAAATGGACAATTTCACTCCTATACAACGTTCTTTCAATATTTGTAACAATTTTAGATGGATATTTCAAAAGAAATTTCTTAAATTTCGTGAGTTCCGTCTGTCATTTATGTGAGAAATAAATGAAATTGTGTGAATTTTGTGAGAAATACGTGATTACTATCTTAGTTCCACACAGTTTTCGAGATGAATTCGAGATAACAATCAAGGAATTTAAAAAAAAATTGGAAATTTTTCGTTGTTTGTTATTTGAGTTCTGGGTTATTCAGTGAAAAGTTTGGTTGATAATGCACAATTTGTGTGAATTATGTCAGAAATACGAGATTTACTTATGTGTTTCTACAATATAGAGAATAAATTCGAGAAGACTCATTAGATAATTTTGAATTTTTTTTTTGTTATTGTGTCATTTAAATCTGGGTTATGCGGTAATAATATTGCTAATAATGTGAGAAATGGACAATTTCACTCCTATACAACGTTCTTTCAATATTTGTAACAATTTTAGATGGATATTTCAAAAGAAATTTCTTAAATTTCGTGAGTTCCGTCTGTCATTTATGTGAGAAATAAATGAAATTGTGTGAATTTTGTGAGAAATACGTGATTACTATCTTAGTTCCACACAGTTTTCGAGATGAATTCGAGATAACAATCAAGGAATTTAAAAAAAAAATTGGAAATTTTTCGTTGTTTGTTATTTGAGTTCTGGGTTATTCAGTGAAAAGTTTGGTTGATAATGCACAATTTGTGTGAATTATGTCAGAAATACGAGATTTACTTATGTGTTTCTACAATATAGAGAATAAATTCGAGAAGACTCATTAGATAAATTTGAATTTTTTTTTGTTATTGTGTCATTTAAATCTGGGTTATGCGGTAATAATATTGCTAATAATGTGAGAAATGGACAATTTCACTCCTATACAACGTTCTTTCAATATTTGTAACAATTTTAGATGGATATTTCAAAAGAAATTTCTTAAATTTCGTGAGTTCCGTCTGTCATTTATGTGAGAAATAAATGAAATTGTGTGAATTTTGTGAGAAATACGTGATTACTATCTTAGTTCCACACAGTTTTCGAGATGAATTCGAGATAACAATCAAGGAATTTAAAAAAAAAATTGGAAATTTTTCGTTGTTTGTTATTTGAGTTCTGGGTTATTCAGTGAAAAGTTTGGTTGATAATGCACAATTTGTGTGAATTATGTCAGAAATACGAGATTTACTTATGTGTTTCTACAATATAGAGAATAAATTCGAGAAGACTCATTAGATAATTTTGAATTTTTTTTTTGTTATTGTGTCATTTAAATCTGGGTTATGCGGTAATAATATTGCTAATAATGTGAGAAATGGACAATTTCACTCCTATACAACGTTCTTTCAATATTTGTAACAATTTTAGATGGATATTTCAAAAGAAATTTCTAAAATTTCGTGAGTTCGTCTGTCATTTATGTGAGAAATAAATGAAATTGTGTGAATTTTGTGAGAAATACGTGATTACTATCTTAGTTCCACACAGTTTTCGAGATGAATTCGAGATAACAATCAAGGAATTTAAAAAAAAAATTGGAAATTTTTCGTTGTTTGTTATTTGAGTTCTGGGTTATTCAGTGAAAAGTTTGGTTGATAATGCACAATTTGTGTGAATTATGTCAGAAATACGAGATTTACTTATGTGTTTCTACAATATAGAGAATAAATTCGAGAAGACTCATTAGATAATTTTGAATTTTTTTTTGTTATTGTGTCATTTAAATCTGGGTTATGCGGTAATAATATTGCTAATAATGTGAGAAATGGACAATTTCACTCCTATACAACGTTCTTTCAATATTTGTAACAATTTTAGATGGATATTTCAAAAGAAATTTCTTAAATTTCGTGAGTTCCGTCTGTCATTTATGTGAGAAATAAATGAAATTGTGTGAATTTTGTGAGAAATACGTGATTACTATCTTAGTTCCACACAGTTTTCGAGATGAATTCGAGATAACAATCAAGGAATTTAAAAAAAAATTGGAAATTTTTCGTTGTTTGTTATTTGAGTTCTGGGTTATTCAGTGAAAAGTTTGGTTGATAATGCACAATTTGTGTGAATTATGTCAGAAATACGAGATTTACTTATGTGTTTCTACAATATAGAGAATAAATTCGAGAAGACTCATTAGATAATTTTGAATTTTTTTTTTGTTATTGTGTCATTTAAATCTGGGTTATGCGGTAATAATATTGCTAATAATGTGAGAAATGGACAATTTCACTCCTATACAACGTTCTTTCAATATTTGTAACAATTTTAGATGGATATTTCAAAAGAAATTTCTTAAATTTCGTGAGTTCCGTCTGTCATTTATGTGAGAAATAAATGAAATTGTGTGAATTTTGTGAGAAATACGTGATTACTATCTTAGTTCCACACAGTTTTCGAGATGAATTCGAGATAACAATCAAGGAATTTAAAAAAAAATTGGAAATTTTTCGTTGTTTGTTATTTGAGTTCTGGGTTATTCAGTGAAAAGTTTGGTTGATAATGCACAATTTGTGTGAATTATGTCAGAAATACGAGATTTACTTATGTGTTTCTACAATATAGAGAATAAATTCGAGAAGACTCATTAGATAATTTTGAATTTTTTTTTGTTATTGTGTCATTTAAATCTGGGTTATGCGGTAATAATATTGCTAATAATGTGAGAAATGGACAATTTCACTCCTATACAACGTTCCTTCAATATTTGTAACAATTTTAGATGGATATTTCAAAAGAAATTTCTTAAATTTCGTGAGTTCCGTCTGTCATTTATGTGAGAAATAAATGAAATTGTGTGAATTTTGTGAGAAATACGTGATTACTATCTTAGTTCCACACAGTTTTCGAGATGAATTCGAGATAACAATCAAGGAATTTAAAAAAAAAATTGGAAATTTTTCGTTGTTTGTTATTTGAGTTCTGGGTTATTCAGTGAAAAGTTTGGTTGATAATGCACAATTTGTGTGAATTATGTCAGAAATACGAGATTTACTTATGTGTTTCTACAATATAGAGAATAAATTCGAGAAGACTCATTAGATAATTTGAATTTTTTTTTTGTTATTGTGTCATTTAAATCTGGGTTATGCGGTAATAATATTGCTAATAATGTGAGAAATGGACAATTTCACTCCTATACAACGTTCTTTCAATATTTGTAACAATTTTAGATGGATATTTCAAAAGAAATTTCTAAATTTCGTGAGTTCCGTCTGTCATTTATGTGAGAAATAAATGAAATTGTGTGAATTTTGTGAGAAATACGTGATTACTATCTTAGTTCCACACAGTTTTCGAGATGAATTCGAGATAACAATCAAGGAATTTAAAAAAAAAATTGGAAATTTTTCGTTGTTTGTTATTTGAGTTCTGGGTTATTCAGTGAAAAGTTTGGTTGATAATGCACAATTTGTGTGAATTATGTCAGAAATACGAGATTTACTTATGTGTTTCTACAATATAGAGAATAAATTCGAGAAGACTCATTAGATAATTTTGAATTTTTTTTTGTTATTGTGTCATTTAAATCTGGGTTATGCGGTAATAATATTGCTAATAATGTGAGAAATGGACAATTTCACTCCTATACAACGTTCTTTCAATATTTGTAACAATTTTAGATGGATATTTCAAAAGAAATTTCTTAAATTTCGTGAGTTCCGTCTGTCATTTATGTGAGAAATAAATGAAATTGTGTGAATTTTGTGAGAAATACGTGATTACTATCTTAGTTCCACACAGTTTTCGAGATGAATTCGAGATAACAATCAAGGAATTTAAAAAAAAAATTGGAAATTTTTCGTTGTTTGTTATTTGAGTTCTGGGTTATTCAGTGAAAAGTTTGGTTGATAATGCACAATTTGTGTGAATTATGTCAGAAATACGAGATTTACTTATGTGTTTCTACAATATAGAGAATAAATTCGAGAAGACTCATTAGATAATTTGAATTTTTTTTTTGTTATTGTGTCATTTAAATCTGGGTTATGCGGTAATAATATTGCTAATAATGTGAGAAATGGACAATTTCACTCCTATACAACGTTCTTTCAATATTTGTAACAATTTAGATGGATATTTCAAAAGAAATTTCTTAAATTTCGTGAGTTCCGTCTGTCATTTATGTGAGAAATAAATGAAATTGTGTGAATTTTGTGAGAAATACGTGATTACTATCTTAGTTCCACACAGTTTTCGAGATGAATTCGAGATAACAATCAAGGAATTTAAAAAAAAAATTGGAAATTTTTCGTTGTTTGTTATTTGAGTTCTGGGTTATTCAGTGAAAAGTTTGGTTGATAATGCACAATTTGTGTGAATTATGTCAGAAATACGAGATTTACTTATGTGTTTCTACAATATAGAGAATAAATTCGAGAAGACTCATTAGATAATTTGAATTTTTTTTTTGTTATTGTGTCATTTAAATCTGGGTTATGCGGTAATAATATTGCTAATAATGTGAGAAATGGACAATTTCACTCCTATACAACGTTCTTTCAATATTTGTAACAATTTTAGATGGATATTTCAAAAGAAATTTCTAAAATTTCGTGAGTTCCGTCTGTCATTTATGTGAGAAATAAATGAAATTGTGTGAATTTTGTGAGAAATACGTGATTACTATCTTAGTTCCACACAGTTTTCGAGATGAATTCGAGATAACAATCAAGGAATTTAAAAAAAAATTGGAAATTTTTCGTTGTTTGTTATTTGAGTTCTGGGTTATTCAGTGAAAAGTTTGGTTGATAATGCACAATTTGTGTGAATTATGTCAGAAATACGAGATTTACTTATGTGTTTCTACAATATAGAGAATAAATTCGAGAAGACTCATTAGATAATTTGAATTTTTTTTTGTTATTGTGTCATTTAAATCTGGGTTATGCGGTAATAATATTGCTAATAATGTGAGAAATGGACAATTTCACTCCTATACAACGTTCTTTCAATATTTGTAACAATTTTAGATGGATATTTCAAAAGAAATTTCTAAAATTTCGTGAGTTCCGTCTGTCATTTATGTGAGAAATAAATGAAATTGTGTGAATTTTGTGAGAAATACGTGATTACTATCTTAGTTCCACACAGTTTTCGAGATGAATTCGAGATAACAATCAAGGAATTTAAAAAAAAAATTGGAAATTTTTCGTTGTTTGTTATTTGAGTTCTGGGTTATTCAGTGAAAAGTTTGGTTGATAATGCACAATTTGTGTGAATTATGTCAGAAATACGAGATTTACTTATGTGTTTCTACAATATAGAGAATAAATTCGAGAAGACTCATTAGATAATTTTGAATTTTTTTTTGTTATTGTGTCATTTAAATCTGGGTTATGCGGTAATAATATTGCTAATAATGTGAGAAATGGACAATTTCACTCCTATACAACGTTCTTTCAATATTTGTAACAATTTTAGATGGATATTTCAAAAGAAATTTCTAAATTTCGTGAGTTCCGTCTGTCATTTATGTGAGAAATAAATGAAATTGTGTGAATTTTGTGAGAAATACGTGATTACTATCTTAGTTCCACACAGTTTTCGAGATGAATTCGAGATAACAATCAAGGAATTTAAAAAAAAATTGGAAATTTTTCGTTGTTTGTTATTTGAGTTCTGGGTTATTCAGTGAAAAGTTTGGTTGATAATGCACAATTTGTGTGAATTATGTCAGAAATACGAGATTTACTTATGTGTTTCTACAATATAGAGAATAAATTCGAGAAGACTCATTAGATAATTTTGAATTTTTTTTTTGTTATTGTGTCATTTAAATCTGGGTTATGCGGTAATAATATTGCTAATAATGTGAGAAATGGACAATTTCACTCCTATACAACGTTCTTTCAATATTTGTAACAATTTTAGATGGATATTTCAAAAGAAATTTCTTAAATTTCGTGAGTTCCGTCTGTCATTTATGTGAGAAATAAATGAAATTGTGTGAATTTTGTGAGAAATACGTGATTACTATCTTAGTTCCACACAGTTTTCGAGATGAATTCGAGATAACAATCAAGGAATTTAAAAAAAAAATTGGAAATTTTTCGTTGTTTGTTATTTGAGTTCTGGGTTATTCAGTGAAAAGTTTGGTTGATAATGCACAATTTGTGTGAATTATGTCAGAAATACGAGATTTACTTATGTGTTTCTACAATATAGAGAATAAATTCGAGAAGACTCATTAGATAATTTTGAATTTTTTTTTGTTATTGTGTCATTTAAATCTGGGTTATGCGGTAATAATATTGCTAATAATGTGAGAAATGGACAATTTCACTCCTATACAACGTTCTTTCAATATTTGTAACAATTTTAGATGGATATTTCAAAAGAAATTTCTTAAATTTCGTGAGTTCCGTCTGTCATTTATGTGAGAAATAAATGAAATTGTGTGAATTTTGTGAGAAATACGTGATTACTATCTTAGTTCCACACAGTTTTCGAGATGAATTCGAGATAACAATCAAGGAATTTAAAAAAAAAATTGGAAATTTTTCGTTGTTTGTTATTTGAGTTCTGGGTTATTCAGTGAAAAGTTTGGTTGATAATGCACAATTTGTGTGAATTATGTCAGAAATACGAGATTTACTTATGTGTTTCTACAATATAGAGAATAAATTCGAGAAGACTCATTAGATAATTTTGAATTTTTTTTTTGTTATTGTGTCATTTAAATCTGGGTTATGCGGTAATAATATTGCTAATAATGTGAGAAATGGACAATTTCACTCCTATACAACGTTCTTTCAATATTTGTAACAATTTTAGATGGATATTTCAAAAGAAATTTCTTAAATTTCGTGAGTTCCGTCTGTCATTTATGTGAGAAATAAATGAAATTGTGTGAATTTTGTGAGAAATACGTGATTACTATCTTAGTTCCACACAGTTTTCGAGATGAATTCGAGATAACAATCAAGGAATTTAAAAAAAAAATTGGAAATTTTTCGTTGTTTGTTATTTGAGTTCTGGGTTATTCAGTGAAAAGTTTGGTTGATAATGCACAATTTGTGTGAATTATGTCAGAAATACGAGATTTACTTATGTGTTTCTACAATATAGAGAATAAATTCGAGAAGACTCATTAGATAATTTTGAATTTTTTTTTTGTTATTGTGTCATTTAAATCTGGGTTATGCGGTAATAATATTGCTAATAATGTGAGAAATGGACAATTTCACTCCTATACAACGTTCTTTCAATATTTGTAACAATTTTAGATGGATATTTCAAAAGAAATTTCTTAAATTTCGTGAGTTCCGTCTGTCATTTATGTGAGAAATAAATGAAATTGTGTGAATTTTGTGAGAAATACGTGATTACTATCTTAGTTCCACACAGTTTTCGAGATGAATTCGAGATAACAATCAAGGAATTAAAAAAAAAATTGGAAATTTTTCGTTGTTTGTTATTTGAGTTCTGGGTTATTCAGTGAAAAGTTTGGTTGATAATGCACAATTTGTGTGAATTATGTCAGAAATACGAGATTTACTTATGTGTTTCTACAATATAGAGAATAAATTCGAGAAGACTCATTAGATAATTTTGAATTTTTTTTTGTTATTGTGTCATTTAATCTGGGTTATGCGGTAATAATATTGCTAATAATGTGAGAAATGGACAATTTCACTCCTATACAACGTTCTTTCAATATTTGTAACAATTTTAGATGGATATTTCAAAAGAAATTTCTTAAATTTCGTGAGTTCCGTCTGTCATTTATGTGAGAAATAAATGAAATTGTGTGAATTTTGTGAGAAATACGTGATTACTATCTTAGTTCCACACAGTTTTCGAGATGAATTCGAGATAACAATCAAGGAATTTAAAAAAAAAATTGGAAATTTTTCGTTGTTTGTTATTTGAGTTCTGGGTTATTCAGTGAAAAGTTTGGTTGATAATGCACAATTTGTGTGAATTATGTCAGAAATACGAGATTTACTTATGTGTTTCTACAATATAGAGAATAAATTCGAGAAGACTCATTAGATAATTTTGAATTTTTTTTTGTTATTGTGTCATTTAATCTGGGTTATGCGGTAATAATATTGCTAATAATGTGAGAAATGGACAATTTCACTCCTATACAACGTTCTTTCAATATTTGTAACAATTTTAGATGGATATTTCAAAAGAAATTTCTTAAATTTCGTGAGTTCCGTCTGTCATTTATGTGAGAAATAAATGAAATTGTGTGAATTTTGTGAGAAATACGTGATTACTATCTTAGTTCCACACAGTTTTCGAGATGAATTCGAGATAACAATCAAGGAATTTAAAAAAAAATTGGAAATTTTTCGTTGTTTGTTATTTGAGTTCTGGGTTATTCAGTGAAAAGTTTGGTTGATAATGCACAATTTGTGTGAATTATGTCAGAAATACGAGATTTACTTATGTGTTTCTACAATATAGAGAATAAATTCGAGAAGACTCATTAGATAATTTTGAATTTTTTTTTTGTTATTGTGTCATTTAAATCTGGGTTATGCGGTAATAATATTGCTAATAATGTGAGAAATGGACAATTTCACTCCTATACAACGTTCTTTCAATATTTGTAACAATTTTAGATGGATATTTCAAAAGAAATTTCTTAAATTTCGTGAGTTCCGTCTGTCATTTATGTGAGAAATAAATGAAATTGTGTGAATTTTGTGAGAAATACGTGATTACTATCTTAGTTCCACACAGTTTTCGAGATGAATTCGAGATAACAATCAAGGAATTTAAAAAAAAATTGGAAATTTTTCGTTGTTTGTTATTTGAGTTCTGGGTTATTCAGTGAAAAGTTTGGTTGATAATGCACAATTTGTGTGAATTATGTCAGAAATACGAGATTTACTTATGTGTTTCTACAATATAGAGAATAAATTCGAGAAGACTCATTAGATAATTTTGAATTTTTTTTTTGTTATTGTGTCATTTAATCTGGGTTATGCGGTAATAATATTGCTAATAATGTGAGAAATGGACAATTTCACTCCTATACAACGTTCTTTCAATTTTGTAACAATTTTAGATAACAATTTTATTTCAATATTGAGAAAAAAAAATGTGTGAATTTTGTGAGAAGTATGTCCACAGAATGAATTCGAGATATCGAGTTTTTCTTTATGAATATACAAATTTCAGAAAGAATTCTCTTATGAGATAAAACTCATTAGATAATTTTGAATTTTTTTTTGTTATTGTGTCATTTAAATCTGGGTTATGCGGTAATAATATTGCTAATAATGTGAGAAATGGACAATTTCACTCCTATACAACGTTCTTTCAATATTTGTAACAATTTTAGATGGATATTTCAAAAGAAATTTCTTAAATTTCGTGAGTTCCGTCTGTCATTTATGTGAGAAATAAATGAAATTGTGTGAATTTTGTGAGAAATACGTGATTACTATCTTAGTTCCACACAGTTTTCGAGATGAATAATACAATCAAGGAATTTAAAAAAAAAATGGAAATTTTTCGTTGTTTGTTATTTGAGTTCTGGGTTATTCAGTGAAAAGTTTGGTTGATAATGCACAATTTGTGTGAATTATGTCAGAAATACGAGATTTACTTATGTGTTTCTACAATATAGAGAATAAATTCGAGAAGACTCATTAGATAATTTTGAATTTTTTTTTGTTATTGTGTCATTTAAATCTGGGTTATGCGGTAATAATATTGCTAATAATGTGAGAAATGGACAATTTCACTCCTATACAACGTTCTTTCAATATTTGTAACAATTTTAGATGGATATTTCAAAAGAAATTTCTTAAATTTCGTGAGTTCCGTCTGTCATTTATGTGAGAAATAAATGAAATTGTGTGAATTTTGTGAGAAATACGTGATTACTATCTTAGTTCCACACAGTTTTCGAGATGAATTCGAGATAACAATCAAGGAATTTAAAAAAAAATTGGAAATTTTTCGTTGTTTGTTATTTGAGTTCTGGGTTATTCAGTGAAAAGTTTGGTTGATAATGCACAATTTGTGTGAATTATGTCAGAAATACGAGATTTACTTATGTGTTTCTACAATATAGAGAATAAATTCGAGAAGACTCATTAGATAAATTTGAATTTTTTTTTGTTATTGTGTCATTTAAATCTGGGTTATGCGGTAATAATATTGCTAATAATGTGAGAAATGGACAATTTCACTCCTATACAACGTTCTTTCAATATTTGTAACAATTTTAGATGGATATTTCAAAAGAAATTTCTTAAATTTCGTGAGTTCCGTCTGTCATTTATGTGAGAAATAAATGAAATTGTGTGAATTTTGTGAGAAATACGTGATTACTATCTTAGTTCCACACAGTTTTCGAGATGAATTCGAGATAACAATCAAGGAATTTAAAAAAAAAATTGGAAATTTTTCGTTGTTTGTTATTTGAGTTCTGGGTTATTCAGTGAAAAGTTTGGTTGATAATGCACAATTTGTGTGAATTATGTCAGAAATACGAGATTTACTTATGTGTTTCTACAATATAGAGAATAAATTCGAGAAGACTCATTAGATAATTTTGAATTTTTTTTTGTTATTGTGTCATTTAAATCTGGGTTATGCGGTAATAATATTGCTAATAATGTGAGAAATGGACAATTTCACTCCTATACAACGTTCTTTCAATATTTGTAACAATTTTAGATGGATATTTCAAAAGAAATTTCTTAAATTTCGTGAGTTCCGTCTGTCATTTATGTGAGAAATAAATGAAATTGTGTGAATTTTGTGAGAAATACGTGATTACTATCTTAGTTCCACACAGTTTTCGAGATGAATTCGAGATAACAATCAAGGAATTTAAAAAAAAAATTGGAAATTTTTCGTTGTTTGTTATTTGAGTTCTGGGTTATTCAGTGAAAAGTTTGGTTGATAATGCACAATTTGTGTGAATTATGTCAGAAATACGAGATTTACTTATGTGTTTCTACAATATAGAGAATAAATTCGAGAAGACTCATTAGATAATTTTGAATTTTTTTTTTGTTATTGTGTCATTTAAATCTGGGTTATGCGGTAATAATATTGCTAATAATGTGAGAAATGGACAATTTCACTCCTATACAACGTTCTTTCAATATTTGTAACAATTTTAGATGGATATTTCAAAAGAAATTTCTTAAATTTCGTGAGTTCCGTCTGTCATTTATGTGAGAAATAAATGAAATTGTGTGAATTTTGTGAGAAATACGTGATTACTATCTTAGTTCCACACAGTTTTCGAGATGAATTCGAGATAACAATCAAGGAATTTAAAAAAAAAATTGGAAATTTTTCGTTGTTTGTTATTTGAGTTCTGGGTTATTCAGTGAAAAGTTTGGTTGATAATGCACAATTTGTGTGAATTATGTCAGAAATACGAGATTTACTTATGTGTTTCTACAATATAGAGAATAAATTCGAGAAGACTCATTAGATAAATTTTGAATTTTTTTTTTGTTATTGTGTCATTTAAATCTGGGTTATGCGGTAATAATATTGCTAATAATGTGAGAAATGGACAATTTCACTCCTATACAACGTTCTTTCAATATTTGTAACAATTTTAGATGGATATTTCAAAAGAAATTTCTTAAATTTCGTGAGTTCCGTCTGTCATTTATGTGAGAAATAAATGAAATTGTGTGAATTTTGTGAGAAATACGTGATTACTATCTTAGTTCCACACAGTTTTCGAGATGAATTCGAGATAACAATCAAGGAATTTAAAAAAAAATTGGAAATTTTTCGTTGTTTGTTATTTGAGTTCTGGGTTATTCAGTGAAAAGTTTGGTTGATAATGCACAATTTGTGTGAATTATGTCAGAAATACGAGATTTACTTATGTGTTTCTACAATATAGAGAATAAATTCGAGAAGACTCATTAGATAATTTTGAATTTTTTTTTTGTTATTGTGTCATTTAATCTGGGTTATGCGGTAATAATATTGCTAATAATGTGAGAAATGGACAATTTCACTCCTATACAACGTTCTTTCAATATTTGTAACAATTTTAGATGGATATTTCAAAAGAAATTTCTTAAATTTCGTGAGTTCCGTCTGTCATTTATGTGAGAAATAAATGAAATTGTGTGAATTTTGTGAGAAATACGTGATTACTATCTTAGTTCCACACAGTTTTCGAGATGAATTCGAGATAACAATCAAGGAATTTAAAAAAAAATTGGAAATTTTTCGTTGTTTGTTATTTGAGTTCTGGGTTATTCAGTGAAAAGTTTGGTTGATAATGCACAATTTGTGTGAATTATGTCAGAAATACGAGATTTACTTATGTGTTTCTACAATATAGAGAATAAATTCGAGAAGACTCATTAGATAATTTTGAATTTTTTTTTTGTTATTGTGTCATTTAATCTGGGTTATGCGGTAATAATATTGCTAATAATGTGAGAAATGGACAATTTCACTCCTATACAACGTTCTTTCAATATTTGTAACAATTTTAGATGGATATTTCAAAAGAAATTTCTTAAATTTCGTGAGTTCCGTCTGTCATTTATGTGAGAAATAAATGAAATTGTGTGAATTTTGTGAGAAATACGTGATTACTATCTTAGTTCCACACAGTTTTCGAGATGAATTCGAGATAACAATCAAGGAATTTAAAAAAAAATTGGAAATTTTTCGTTGTTTGTTATTTGAGTTCTGGGTTATTCAGTGAAAAGTTTGGTTGATAATGCACAATTTGTGTGAATTATGTCAGAAATACGAGATTTACTTATGTGTTTCTACAATATAGAGAATAAATTCGAGAAGACTCATTAAATAATTTTGAATTTTTTTTTTGTTATTGTGTCATTTAATCTGGGTTATGCGGTAATAATATTGCTAATAATGTGAGAAATGGACAATTTCACTCCTATACAACGTTCTTTCAATTTTGTAACATTTTAGATGGATATTTCAAAAGGAAATTTGTTGTGAATTATGTCAGAAATACGAGATTTACTTATGTGTTTCTACAATATAGAGAATAAATTCGAGAAGACTCATTAGATAAATTTGAATTTTTTTTTTGTTATTGTGTCATTTAAATCTGGGTTATGCGGTAATAATATTGCTAATAATGTGAGAAATGGACAATTTCACTCCTATACAACGTTCTTTCAATATTTGTAACAATTTTAGATGGATATTTCAAAAGAAATTTCTTAAATTTCGTGAGTTCCGTCTGTCATTTATGTGAGAAATAAATGAAATTGTGTGAATTTTGTGAGAAATACGTGATTACTATCTTAGTTCCACACAGTTTTCGAGATGAATTCGAGATAACAATCAAGGAATTTAAAAAAAAAATTGGAAATTTTTCGTTGTTTGTTATTTGAGTTCTGGGTTATTCAGTGAAAAGTTTGGTTGATAATGCACAATTTGTGTGAATTATGTCAGAAATACGAGATTTACTTATGTGTTTCTACAATATAGAGAATAAATTCGAGAAGACTCATTAGATAATTTTGAATTTTTTTTTTGTTATTGTGTCATTTAAATCTGGGTTATGCGGTAATAATATTGCTAATAATGTGAGAAATGGACAATTTCACTCCTATACAACGTTCTTTCAATATTTGTAACAATTTTAGATGGATATTTCAAAAGAAATTTCTAAAATTTCGTGAGTTCGGTCTGTCATTTATGTGAGAAATAAATGAAATTGTGTGAATTTTGTGAGAAATACGTGATTACTATCTTAGTTCCACACAGTTTTCGAGATGAATTCGAGATAACAATCAAGGAATTTAAAAAAAAAATTGGAAATTTTTCGTTGTTTGTTATTTGAGTTCTGGGTTATTCAGTGAAAAGTTTGGTTGATAATGCACAATTTGTGTGAATTATGTCAGAAATACGAGATTTACTTATGTGTTTCTACAATATAGAGAATAAATTCGAGAAGACTCATTAGATAATTTTGAATTTTTTTTTGTTATTGTGTCATTTAAATCTGGGTTATGCGGTAATAATATTGCTAATAATGTGAGAAATGGACAATTTCACTCCTATACAACGTTCTTTCAATATTTGTAACAATTTTAGATGGATATTTCAAAAGAAATTTCTTAAATTTCGTGAGTTCCGTCTGTCATTTATGTGAGAAATAAATGAAATTGTGTGAATTTTGTGAGAAATACGTGATTACTATCTTAGTTCCACACAGTTTTCGAGATGAATTCGAGATAACAATCAAGGAATTAAAAAAAAAATTGGAAATTTTTCGTTGTTTGTTATTTGAGTTCTGGGTTATTCAGTGAAAAGTTTGGTTGATAATGCACAATTTGTGTGAATTATGTCAGAAATACGAGATTTACTTATGTGTTTCTACAATATAGAGAATAAATTCGAGAAGACTCATTAGATAATTTTGAATTTTTTTTTTGTTATTGTGTCATTTAATCTGGGTTATGCGGTAATAATATTGCTAATAATGTGAGAAATGGACAATTTCACTCCTATACAACGTTCTTTCAATATTTGTAACAATTTTAGATGGATATTTCAAAAGAAATTTCTTAAATTTCGTGAGTTCCGTCTGTCATTTATGTGAGAAATAAATGAAATTGTGTGAATTTTGTGAGAAATACGTGATTACTATCTTAGTTCCACACAGTTTTCGAGATGAATTCGAGATAACAATCAAGGAATTTAAAAAAAAATTGGAAATTTTTCGTTGTTTGTTATTTGAGTTCTGGGTTATTCAGTGAAAAGTTTGGTTGATAATGCACAATTTGTGTGAATTATGTCAGAAATACGAGATTTACTTATGTGTTTCTACAATATAGAGAATAAATTCGAGAAGACTCATTAGATAATTTTGAATTTTTTTTTTTGTTATTGTGTCATTTAATCTGGGTTATGCGGTAATAATATTGCTAATAATGTGAGAAATGGACAATTTCACTCCTATACAACGTTCTTTCAATTTTGTAACAATTTTAGATGGATATTTCAAAAGAAATTTCAAAAGTGAATTTATGTTGAAATGTGAATTAGATGTCTTAGTGTACGAGATTTCTACAATTTAGTTTTTCGACAATTCATAAATTCGAGACTCTTTAGATAAATTTGAGAATTTTTTTTTTGTTATTGTGTCATTTAAATCTGGGTTATGCGGTAATAATATTGCTAATAATGTGAGAAATGGACAATTTCACTCCTATACAACGTTCTTTCAATATTTGTAACAATTTTAGATGGATATTTCAAAAGAAATTTCTTAAATTTCGTGAGTTCCGTCTGTCATTTATGTGAGAAATAAATGAAATTGTGTGAATTTTGTGAGAAATACGTGATTACTATCTTAGTTCCACACAGTTTTCGAGATGAATTCGAGATAACAATCAAGGAATTTAAAAAAAAAATTGGAAATTTTTCGTTGTTTGTTATTTGAGTTCTGGGTTATTCAGTGAAAAGTTTGGTTGATAATGCACAATTTGTGTGAATTATGTCAGAAATACGAGATTTACTTATGTGTTTCTACAATATAGAGAATAAATTCGAGAAGACTCATTAGATAATTTTGAATTTTTTTTTGTTATTGTGTCATTTAAATCTGGGTTATGCGGTAATAATATTGCTAATAATGTGAGAAATGGACAATTTCACTCCTATACAACGTTCTTTCAATATTTGTAACAATTTTAGATGGATATTTCAAAAGAAATTTCTTAAATTTCGTGAGTTCCGTCTGTCATTTATGTGAGAAATAAATGAAATTGTGTGAATTTTGTGAGAAATACGTGATTACTATCTTAGTTCCACACAGTTTTCGAGATGAATTCGAGATAACAATCAAGGAATTTAAAAAAAAAATTGGAAATTTTTCGTTGTTTGTTATTTGAGTTCTGGGTTATTCAGTGAAAAGTTTGGTTGATAATGCACAATTTGTGTGAATTATGTCAGAAATACGAGATTTACTTATGTGTTTCTACAATATAGAGAATAAATTCGAGAAGACTCATTAGATAATTTTGAATTTTTTTTTTGTTATTGTGTCATTTAAATCTGGGTTATGCGGTAATAATATTGCTAATAATGTGAGAAATGGACAATTTCACTCCTATACAACGTTCTTTCAATATTTGTAACAATTTTAGATGGATATTTCAAAAGAAATTTCTAAATTTCGTGAGTTCGGTCTGTCATTTATGTGAGAAATAAATGAAATTGTGTGAATTTTGTGAGAAATACGTGATTACTATCTTAGTTCCACACAGTTTTCGAGATGAATTCGAGATAACAATCAAGGAATTTAAAAAAAAAATTGGAAATTTTTCGTTGTTTGTTATTTGAGTTCTGGGTTATTCAGTGAAAAGTTTGGTTGATAATGCACAATTTGTGTGAATTATGTCAGAAATACGAGATTTACTTATGTGTTTCTACAATATAGAGAATAAATTCGAGAAGACTCATTAGATAATTTGAATTTTTTTTTTTTTATTGTGTCATTTAAATCTGGGTTATGCGGTAATAATATTGCTAATAATGTGAGAAATGGACAATTTCACTCCTATACAACGTTCTTTCAATATTTGTAACAATTTTAGATGGATATTTCAAAAGAAATTTCTAAAATTTCGTGAGTTCCGTCTGTCATTTATGTGAGAAATAAATGAAATTGTGTGAATTTTGTGAGAAATACGTGATTACTATCTTAGTTCCACACAGTTTTCGAGATGAATTCGAGATAACAATCAAGGAATTTAAAAAAAAAATTGGAAATTTTTCGTTGTTTGTTATTTGAGTTCTGGGTTATTCAGTGAAAAGTTTGGTTGATAATGCACAATTTGTGTGAATTATGTCAGAAATACGAGATTTACTTATGTGTTTCTACAATATAGAGAATAAATTCGAGAAGACTCATTAGATAATTTTGAATTTTTTTTTTGTTATTGTGTCATTTAAATCTGGGTTATGCGGTAATAATATTGCTAATAATGTGAGAAATGGACAATTTCACTCCTATACAACGTTCTTTCAATATTTGTAACAATTTTAGATGGATATTTCAAAAGAAATTTCTTAAATTTCGTGAGTTCCGTCTGTCATTTATGTGAGAAATAAATGAAATTGTGTGAATTTTGTGAGAAATACGTGATTACTATCTTAGTTCCACACAGTTTTCGAGATGAATTCGAGATAACAATCAAGGAATTTAAAAAAAAAAATTGGAAATTTTTCGTTGTTTGTTATTTGAGTTCTGGGTTATTCAGTGAAAAGTTTGGTTGATAATGCACAATTTGTGTGAATTATGTCAGAAATACGAGATTTACTTATGTGTTTCTACAATATAGAGAATAAATTCGAGAAGACTCATTAGATAATTTTGAATTTTTTTTTTTATTGTGTCATTTAAATCTGGGTTATGCGGTAATAATATTGCTAATAATGTGAGAAATGGACAATTTCACTCCTATACAACGTTCTTCAATATTTGTAACAATTTTAGATGGATATTTCAAAAGAAATTTCTTAAATTTCGTGAGTTCCGTCTGTCATTTATGTGAGAAATAAATGAAATTGTGTGAATTTTGTGAGAAATACGTGATTACTATCTTAGTTCCACACAGTTTTCGAGATGAATTCGAGATAACAATCAAGGAATTTAAAAAAAAATTGGAAATTTTTCGTTGTTTGTTATTTGAGTTCTGGGTTATTCAGTGAAAAGTTTGGTTGATAATGCACAATTTGTGTGAATTATGTCAGAAATACGAGATTTACTTATGTGTTTCTACAATATAGAGAATAAATTCGAGAAGACTCATTAAATAATTTTGAATTTTTTTTTTGTTATTGTGTCATTTAATCTGGGTTATGCGGTAATAATATTGCTAAAATGTGAGAAATGGACAATTTCACTCCTATACAACGTTCTTTGTAACATTTTAGATGGTTTTCAAAGAAATTTGTGTGAATTATGTCAGAATACGAGATTTACTTATGTGTTTCTACAATATAGAGAATAAATTCGAGAAGACTCATTAGATAAATTTGAATTTTTTTTTGTTATTGTCATTTTTAAATCTGGGTTATGCGGTAATAATATTGCTAATAATGTGAGAAATGGACAATTTCACTCCTATACAACGTTCTTTCAATATTTGTAACAATTTTAGATGGATATTTCAAAAGAAATTTCTTAAATTTCGTGAGTTCCGTCTGTCATTTATGTGAGAAATAAATGAAATTGTGTGAATTTTGTGAGAAATACGTGATTACTATCTTAGTTCCACACAGTTTTCGAGATAACAATCAAGGAATTTAAAAAAAAATTGGAAATTTTTCGTTGTTTGTTATTTGAGTTCTGGGTTATTCAGTGAAAAGTTTGGTTGATAATGCACAATTTGTGTGAATTATGTCAGAAATACGAGATTTACTTATGTGTTTCTACAATATAGAGAATAAATTCGAGAAGACTCATTAGATAATTTGAATTTTTTTTTTTTATTGTGTCATTTAATCTGGGTTATGCGGTAATAATATTGCTAATAATGTGAGAAATGGACAATTTCACTCCTATACAACGTTCTTTCAATATTTGTAACAATTTTAGATGGATATTTCAAAAGAAATTTCTTAAATTTCGTGAGTTCCGTCTGTCATTTATGTGAGAAATAAATGAAATTGTGTGAATTTTGTGAGAAATACGTGATTACTATCTTAGTTCCACACAGTTTTCGAGATGAATTCGAGATAACAATCAAGGAATTTAAAAAAAAATTGGAAATTTTTCGTTGTTTGTTATTTGAGTTCTGGGTTATTCAGTGAAAAGTTTGGTTGATAATGCACAATTTGTGTGAATTATGTCAGAAATACGAGATTTACTTATGTGTTTCTACAATATAGAGAATAAATTCGAGAAGACTCATTAGATAATTTTGAATTTTTTTTTTGTTATTGTGTCATTTAAATCTGGGTTATGCGGTAATAATATTGCTAATAATGTGAGAAATGGACAATTTCACTCCTATACAACGTTCTTTCAATATTTGTAACAATTTTAGATGGATATTTCAAAAGAAATTTCTTAAATTTCGTGAGTTCCGTCTGTCATTTATGTGAGAAATAAATGAAATTGTGTGAATTTTGTGAGAAATACGTGATTACTATCTTAGTTCCACACAGTTTTCGAGATGAATTCGAGATAACAATCAAGGAATTTAAAAAAAAAATTGGAAATTTTTCGTTGTTTGTTATTTGAGTTCTGGGTTATTCAGTGAAAAGTTTGGTTGATAATGCACAATTTGTGTGAATTATGTCAGAAATACGAGATTTACTTATGTGTTTCTACAATATAGAGAATAAATTCGAGAAGACTCATTAGATAATTTTGAATTTTTTTTTGTTATTGTGTCATTTAAATCTGGGTTATGCGGTAATAATATTGCTAATAATGTGAAAATGGACAATTTCACTCCTATACAACGTTCTTTCAATATTTGTAACAATTTTAGATGGATATTTCAAAAGAAATTTCTAAAATTTCGTGAGTTCCGTCTGTCATTTATGTGAGAAATAAATGAAATTGTGTGAATTTTGTGAGAAATACGTGATTACTATCTTAGTTCCACACAGTTTTCGAGATGAATTCGAGATAACAATCAAGGAATTTAAAAAAAAAATTGGAAATTTTTCGTTGTTTGTTATTTGAGTTCTGGGTTATTCAGTGAAAAGTTTGGTTGATAATGCACAATTTGTGTGAATTATGTCAGAAATACGAGATTTACTTATGTGTTTCTACAATATAGAGAATAAATTCGAGAAGACTCATTAGATAATTTTGAATTTTTTTTTGTTATTGTGTCATTTAAATCTGGGTTATGCGGTAATAATATTGCTAATAATGTGAGAAATGGACAATTTCACTCCTATACAACGTTCTTTCAATATTTGTAACAATTTTAGATGGATATTTCAAAGAAATTTCTAAAATTTCGTGAGTTCGGTCTGTCATTTATGTGAGAAATAAATGAAATTGTGTGAATTTTGTGAGAAATACGTGATTACTATCTTAGTTCCACACAGTTTTCGAGATGAATTCGAGATAACAATCAAGGAATTTAAAAAAAAAATTGGAAATTTTTCGTTGTTTGTTATTTGAGTTCTGGGTTATTCAGTGAAAAGTTTGGTTGATAATGCACAATTTGTGTGAATTATGTCAGAAATACGAGATTTACTTATGTGTTTCTACAATATAGAGAATAAATTCGAGAAGACTCATTAGATAAATTTGAATTTTTTTTTGTTATTGTGTCATTTAAATCTGGGTTATGCGGTAATAATATTGCTAATAATGTGAGAAATGGACAATTTCACTCCTATACAACGTTCTTTCAATATTTGTAACAATTTTAGATGGATATTTCAAAAGAAATTTCTTAAATTTCGTGAGTTCCGTCTGTCATTTATGTGAGAAATAAATGAAATTGTGTGAATTTTGTGAGAAATACGTGATTACTATCTTAGTTCCACACAGTTTTCGAGATGAATTCGAGATAACAATCAAGAATTAAAAAAAAATTGGAATTTTTCGTTGTTTGTTATTTGAGTTCTGGGTTATTCAGTGAAAAGTTTGGTTGATAATGCACAATTTGTGTGAATTATGTCAGAAATACGAGATTTACTTATGTGTTTCTACAATATAGAGAATAAATTCGAGAAGACTCATTAGATAATTTTGAATTTTTTTTTTTTATTGTGTCATTTAAATCTGGGTTATGCGGTAATAATATTGCTAATAATGTGAGAAATGGACAATTTCACTCCTATACAACGTTCTTTCAATATTTGTAACAATTTTAGATGGATATTTCAAAAGAAATTTCTTAAATTTCGTGAGTTCCGTCTGTCATTTATGTGAGAAATAAATGAAATTGTGTGAATTTTGTGAGAAATACGTGATTACTATCTTAGTTCCACACAGTTTTCGAGATGAATTCGAGATAACAATCAAGGAATTTAAAAAAAAAAATTGGAAATTTTTCGTTGTTTGTTATTTGAGTTCTGGGTTATTCAGTGAAAAGTTTGGTTGATAATGCACAATTTGTGTGAATTATGTCAGAAATACGAGATTTACTTATGTGTTTCTACAATATAGAGAATAAATTCGAGAAGACTCATTAGATAATTTTGAATTTTTTTTTTTTATATTGTGTCATTTAAATCTGGGTTATGCGGTAATAATATTGCTAATAATGTGAGAAATGGACAATTTCACTCCTATACAACGTTCTTTCAATATTTGTAACAATTTTAGATGGATATTTCAAAAGAAATTTCTTAAATTTCGTGAGTTCCGTCTGTCATTTATGTGAGAAATAAATGAAATTGTGTGAATTTTGTGAGAAATACGTGATTACTATCTTAGTTCCACACAGTTTTCGAGATGAATTCGAGATAACAATCAAGGAATTAAAAAAAAATTGGAAATTTTTCGTTGTTTGTTGAGTTCTGCTGGGTTATTCAGTGAAAAGTTTGGTTGATAATGCACAATTTGTGTGAATTATGTCAGAAATACGAGATTTACTTATGTGTTTCTACAATATAGAGAATAAATTCGAGAAGACTCATTAAATAATTTTGAATTTTTTTTTTGTTATTGTGTCATTTAATCTGGTTATGCGGTAATAATATTGCTAATAATGTGAGAAATGGACAATTTCACTCCTATACAACGTTCTTTGTAACAATTTTAGATGGATATTTCAAAAGAAATATTGTGTGAATTAATGGTCAGAAATACGAGATGTACTTATGTGTTTCTACAATATAGAGAATAAATTCGAGAAGACTCATTAGATAATTTTGAATTTTTTTTTTTGTTATTGTGTCATTTAAATCTGGTTTATGCGGTAATAATATTGCTAATAATGTGAGAAATGGACAATTTCACTCCTATACAACGTTCTTCAATATTTGTAACATTTTAGATGGATATTTCAAAAGAAATTTCTTAAATTTCGTGAGTTCCGTCTGTCATTTATGTGAGAAATAAATGAAATTGTGTGAATTTTGTGAGAAATACGTGATTACTATCTTAGTTCCACACAGTTTTCGAGATGAATTCGAGATAACAATCAAGGAATTTAAAAAAAAAATTGGAAATTTTTCGTTGTTTGTTATTTGAGTTCTGGGTTATTCAGTGAAAAGTTTGGTTGATAATGCACAATTTGTGTGAATTATGTCAGAAATACGAGATTTACTTATGTGTTTCTACAATATAGAGAATAAATTCGAGAAGACTCATTAGATAATTTTGAATTTTTTTTTGTTATTGTGTCATTTAATCTGGGTTATGCGGTAATAATATTGCTAATAATGTGAGAAATGGACAATTTCACTCCTATACAACGTTCTTTCAATATTTGTAACAATTTTAGATGGATATTTCAAAAGAAATTTCTTAAATTTCGTGAGTTCCGTCTGTCATTTATGTGAGAAATAAATGAAATTGTGTGAATTTTGTGAGAAATACGTGATTACTATCTTAGTTCCACACAGTTTTCGAGATAACAATCAAGGAATTTAAAAAAAAATTGGAAATTTTTCGTTGTTTGTTATTTGAGTTCTGGGTTATTCAGTGAAAAGTTTGGTTGATAATGCACAATTTGTGTGAATTATGTCAGAAATACGAGATTTACTTATGTGTTTCTACAATATAGAGAATAAATTCGAGAAGACTCATTAGATAATTTTGAATTTTTTTTTTGTTATTGTGTCATTTAATCTGGGTTATGCGGTAATAATATTGCTAATAATGTGAGAAATGGACAATTTCACTCCTATACAACGTTCTTTCAATATTTGTAACAATTTTAGATGGATATTTCAAAAGAAATTTCTTAAATTTCGTGAGTTCCGTCTGTCATTTATGTGAGAAATAAATGAAATTGTGTGAATTTTGTGAGAAATACGTGATTACTATCTTAGTTCCACACAGTTTTCGAGATGAATTCGAGATAACAATCAAGGAATTTAAAAAAAAATTGGAAATTTTTCGTTGTTTGTTATTTGAGTTCTGGGTTATTCAGTGAAAAGTTTGGTTGATAATGCACAATTTGTGTGAATTATGTCAGAAATACGAGATTTACTTATGTGTTTCTACAATATAGAGAATAAATTCGAGAAGACTCATTAGATAATTTGAATTTTTTTTTTGTTATTGTGTCATTTAATCTGGGTTATGCGGTAATAATATTGCTAATAATGTGAGAAATGGACAATTTCACTCCTATACAACGTTCTTTCAATATTTGTAACAATTTTAGATGGATATTTCAAAAGAAATTTCTTAAATTTCGTGAGTTCCGTCTGTCATTTATGTGAGAAATAAATGAAATTGTGTGAATTTTGTGAGAAATACGTGATTACTATCTTAGTTCCACACAGTTTTCGAGATGAATTCGAGATAACAATCAAGGAATTTAAAAAAAAAATTGGAAATTTTTCGTTGTTTGTTATTTGAGTTCTGGTTATTCAGTGAAAAGTTTGGTTGATAATGCACAATTTGTGTGAATTATGTCAGAAATACGAGATTTACTTATGTGTTTCTACAATATAGAGAATAATTCGAGAAGACTCATTAGATAATTTTGAATTTTTTTTTTGTTATTGTGTCATTTAAATCTGGGTTATGCGGTAATAATATTGCTAATAATGTGAGAAATGGACAATTTCACTCCTATACAACGTTCTTTCAATATTTGTAACAATTTTAGATGGATATTTCAAAAGAAATTTCTAAAATTTCGTGAGTTCGGTCTGTCATTTATGTGAGAAATAAATGAAATTGTGTGAATTTTGTGAGAAATACGTGATTACTATCTTAGTTCCACACAGTTTTCGAGATGAATTCGAGATAACAATCAAGGAATTTAAAAAAAAATTGGAATTTTTCGTTGTTTGTTATTTGAGTTCTGGGTTATTCAGTGAAAAGTTTGGTTGATAATGCACAATTTGTGTGAATTATGTCAGAAATACGAGATTTACTTATGTGTTTCTACAATATAGAGAATAAATTCGAGAAGACTCATTAGATAATTTTGAATTTTTTTTTTGTTATTGTGTCATTTAAATCTGGGTTATGCGGTAATAATATTGCTAATAATGTGAGAAATGGACAATTTCACTCCTATACAACGTTCTTCTTTCAATTTTGTAACAATTTTAGATGGATATTTCAAAAGAAATTTCTAAAATTTCGTGAGTTCCGTCTGTCATTTATGTGAGAAATAAATGAAATTGTGTGAATTTTGTGAGAAATACGTGATTACTATCTTAGTTCCACACAGTTTTCGAGATGAATTCGAGATAACAATCAAGGAATTTAAAAAAAAAATTGGAAATTTTTCGTTGTTTGTTATTTGAGTTCTGGGTTATTCAGTGAAAAGTTTGGTTGATAATGCACAATTTGTGTGAATTATGTCAGAAATACGAGATTTACTTATGTGTTTCTACAATATAGAGAATAAATTCGAGAAGACTCATTAGATAAATTTTGAATTTTTTTTTTGTTATTGTGTCATTTAAATCTGGGTTATGCGGTAATAATATTGCTAATAATGTGAGAAATGGACAATTTCACTCCTATACAACGTTCTTTCAATATTTGTAACAATTTTAGATGGATATTTCAAAAGAAATTTCTAAAATTTCGTGAGTTCCGTCTGTCATTTATGTGAGAAATAAATGAAATTGTGTGAATTTTGTGAGAAATACGTGATTACTATCTTAGTTCCACACAGTTTTCGAGATGAATTCGAGATAACAATCAAGGAATTTAAAAAAAAAATTGGAAATTTTTCGTTGTTTGTTATTTGAGTTCTGGGTTATTCAGTGAAAAGTTTGGTTGATAATGCACAATTTGTGTGAATTATGTCAGAAATACGAGATTTACTTATGTGTTTCTACAATATAGAGAATAAATTCGAGAAGACTCATTAGATAATTTTGAATTTTTTTTTTTTTATTGTGTCATTTAAATCTGGGTTATGCGGTAATAATATTGCTAATAATGTGAGAAATGGACAATTTCACTCCTATACAACGTTCTTCAATATTTGTAACAATTTTAGATGGATATTTCAAAAGAAATTTCTTAATTTTCGTGAGTTCCGTCTGTCATTTATGTGAGAAATAAATGAAATTGTGTGAATTTTGTGAGAAATACGTGATTACTATCTTAGTTCCACACAGTTTTCGAGATGAATTCGAGATAACAATCAAGGAATTTAAAAAAAAATTGAATTGAAATTTTCGTTGTTTGTTATTTGAGTTCTGGGTTATTCAGTGAAAAGTTTGGTTGATAATGCACAATTTGTGTGAATTATGTCAGAAATACGAGATTTACTTATGTGTTTCTACAATATAGAGAATAAATTCGAGAAGACTCATTAGATATTTTGAATTTTTTTTTTATATTGTGTCATTTAAATCTGGGTTATGCGGTAATAATATTGCTAATAATGTGAGAAATGGACAATTTCACTCCTATACAACGTTCTTTCAATATTTGTAACAATTTTAGATGGATATTTCAAAAGAAATTTCTTAAATTTCGTGAGTTCCGTCTGTCATTTATGTGAGAAATAAATGAAATTGTGTGAATTTTGTGAGAAATACGTGATTACTATCTTAGTTCCACACAGTTTTCGAGATGAATTCGAGATAACAATCAAGGAATTTAAAAAAAAAATTGGAAATTTTTCGTTGTTTGTTGAGTTCTGGGTTATTCAGTGAAAAGTTTGGTTGATAATGCACAATTTGTGTGAATTATGTCAGAAATACGAGATTTACTTATGTGTTTCTACAATATAGAGAATAAATTCGAGAAGACTCATTAGATAATTTTGAATTTTTTTTTTGTTATTGTGTCATTTAATCTGGGTTATGCGGTAATAATATTGCTAATAATGTGAGAAATGGACAATTTCACTCCTATACAACGTTCTTT